>NC_091553.1:11574859-11592359 GCF_042767895.1 Penaeus vannamei
AGAGAGAGAGAGAGAGAGAGAGAGAGAGAGAGAGAGAGAGAGAGAGAGAGAGAGAGAGAGAGAGAGAGAGAGAGAGAGAGAGAGAGAAAGGAGGGGTGGGAGGGAGGAAGGGATGGAGGGATGAGGGGGGAATAGAAGGAGAGTGTGAGTAAGGAGGAGTGGGAGTGGTAGGAAGAGGAGAAGGAGATGAAAAAGGAAGTGAAGAAGAAACATAAGGCGGAGGAATAAGAGAAGAAAGAAAAATAAAAGAAGGAAAAGGAGGAGGAGGACGAGGAGACGCAAGAGGAGGACGAGGAGAAGGGTGCGAAGGAGGAAGAGAGAAAACTGATGTGCACAATTATGCCTTCTCCTAGATTCACTATAAAAAATATTACCACCAAGGATTGCTCTGACGACTGAATGGTTCTTAAACCCAGGTGATAAAAATAGGTGACGTGCGTCTCTGTACAGCTTAGCAATTTATAAGATAGTGAAACAAAACAGTGATAACGATAAAGCGCTTTAAGAAAGCATATGCTGGTAAAATGTGTAACATATCTCTGGTCTAGCAAAATAACTAAACTGATTAACTAATCAGTCAATTAATACAAAATCTATTTAGGTTATGCCCACTTCCTGCCGCATCTACATTAGGACCATGTATGCCAAACACGTAGCTACCTCATAAAAAAATCTCCGGGGTGTCCCTCCCCATTTCAATACAGGCAACTCTGCATTCCTTCCTGTAGGAATACCCTTGACAAACAATATCACTGCTGAAATATCTTATCAAATATAGAAATGCTAAAAGAGCGTTCCGTGTATATCCTGATACGATGGAATCAAATAGCATGCGTTTATCTACACGGTCAGTGGCGATAACAAGATAGCGACACTGGCAATGGATATAATTGCCGAAGGCGTGATGGCGACTGCAGATAAAAGAATAAATATAGCAACAAAATGCAACGACATTGTTTAGAATAAAAATAGCAAAAAGAGGGAAAAGAAATATCATAAATGATGATGTGTGCGGCAAACATGATGACTATAACAAAGTAATACCAACAATGGTGATGCCGATGAAGGTATAAAAGAAAACGGGTGAGAAAAAGTACCACCAAGAGGCAGAATATGACCAAGACGAAAACGAAGTCGAAAAGGCAGGGGAGGGGGGGAGGTAAAAGGGAGAGGACGGCACAGACGAGGAAGACAGAAAACGAAGTAAAGATGTAGACGAAGAGGGGGAAGGGAAAGAGGAATAGGACGACGACGAAGGAAAGATTACACCTAACCATGCAGTTGGCAATAGCATATCGGCCACATCATTTCACGAGAACCCTTCAATGAACGACATATTTCATTTCAATATTCATAACCGAATCCCATTCTAAAATGCTTTACGAGCTGCGCCTTCGGAAAAAAGGTCTGGAGCGTGATTATTCCAATGAGATTCGTGGCTGCAAATAACCACCCATCTACTGGGCCACGAGGAACAGTCCTTTCCCCATGAATATTGATGAATACATTTACAATACCAGTGGTAAAACTAATAACCAATTTTGCACATGGGCGTCTATAGCCAAGATGAAAATAATAATAATAATAATAGTAACAATAATAATAATAATGATATATATATATAAATAAAAAATAAATAAATAAACAAATAAATAAAAATGGACATTTGCCTTCATTCTATGCCACAAGCACCGTCCCTGCACCATAGTTAACTGAAAATCAATCGGCTTATGATCTAACCCAATCCTCCTTCATCGACGTTACCGGATTCCCTATAAACCGAAGTCGGGAAATAACACTTACTCAGCGCCACTTGCCCTGCCACCTTCGTCAGCTGGACTAAGGGGGACGTCACAAAACCAGCAGTTACTCACCTGAAACAAAACAATGGAAGAATTATTGCACTGCAATCAACTGGACAATGGCGATCGGAAAACCCTTAGCAAAAAATAGTAAATAAACGATTTGGGGACATTTCGGGAGTCAGACAATTTTAAAATACTGAAGAAAAAAAAAATTAATGATGAAAAAATACTCAATTAGCCAAGCATAAAACAGAAATCTAAAAGGCGTCTTAAGATTAACTAAAGGGCATATAATAAACCAAGTAAATGAGTGTGTGAAGCAGTTCGTGAGTGAGTGAGTGAGATGAATGAAAACGCAGGAGAGTGAATAGGACTTTGTATGCGAGTCTGTGTGTTAATAAATATACGTGCCCTGATCCTTCCCATTCAACCTGCCATAACAAATATTCCCTCTTATGGCTCTATTGGCAGCCGATCTTTTACAACAGAATCCACTGTACGTTTCATGCACACACTACAAAAGCCGTGTTCGATCCCCATCCTTCAATACTTCTCTGGTCATTCCCTTGGTATCGTCTCAAGATGATGATCTTTGGACAATTCACTTCCCCGACCTATATTTTTTGGTTTGTTATCTCAGCTTCTTATATTATTTTAATCACTGGTCACGCAAGGAAAAGTAAAGAATAGGCTTGGATTTTCATACAAATCACTCTAGTAACACCAATAGTCTATCACCGATTTGTAAGAAATATTTCATTACGGGTACACTATGCGAACATAAAGCGTCCCCCGAAGATGCCAGGAATTACTTCAGTCCTCCACTTCATTCTTTCCTTCCTCCCTTCCCTCTTTTCTTCCACCATTTCTTCCCTCCCCAATTTCTTTTTTCCATTCCAAAATTCCCACCAAAACTGCCCCAAACACTCTTGCAGCAAAATTGGTTATAAGAGTTGGATCCATCAGTCCCTCAAGCAGTGTCCCAATTTCCCCAAATGGCTCAGAAGGCCAGAAAAAGATGCGCAGGATGAGGGAGAGGGAGAAGAAGAGGAGAAGGAGGAGAAGGAGGAGGAGAAGGAGGAGGAGGAGGAGGAGGAGGAGGGGTAGGAGTAAAGGGAGAGGGAGAGCGAGGAGAAATTGGGTAGGGGGAGAGGAAGAGGGAGAGCGAGGAGAAGTGGGGCAGGGGAGAGGAAGAGGTGAGAGAGGGGAGAGGATGATGGGAGAGAGAGAGGAGAGAGAGAGGAAGAGGGAAGAGAGAGAGGAAGAGGGAAGGGAGAGAGGAAGAGGGAAGGGAGAGGGGAGGGAGATGGAGAGGGGAGGGAGATGGAGATGTAGAGAGATGGAGATGTAGAGAGATGGAGATGTAGAGAGATGGAGATGTAGAGAGATGGAGATGGAGAGAGAGAGATGGAGAGAGATGGAGATGGAGAGAGATGGAGATGTAGAGAGATGGAGATGTAGAGAGATGGAGAGGGTAGAGAGAGAGAGAGAGAGAGAGAGAGAGAGAGAGAGAGAGAGAGAGAGAGAGAGAGAGAGAGAGAGAGAGAGAGAGAGAGAGAGAGAGAGAGAGAGAGAGAAATCATCCCCTGACGTATTCTTTTAAAGAGGGTATCTCCTTGCAGAGCCAAACACTTACATGAGCGCGCGCACACACAAACGCACATGCACACAAACACTCACACGTCAGCGCTTGGTGGCTCCACGCACTCCACATATCGGCATTAAGGCGAGTTTCGCCACCTGCTCCGGAGGGATACACCGGCTGGGTGGAGGAGTAGGGGGAGTAGGAGGGAGGAGTAGGAAGTGGAGGAGGAGGAGGAGGAGGATTAGGAGGTGGAGGGGGGTGGGAGGAGAGAGGGAGAGGGAGGAGTGGGAGGCGGAGGGGTGGGAGGTAGAAGGAGGAATATGTGGAGTAAGAGGAGGTGGAGGAAGTGGAGAGCGAGTAGTAGGAGGAGTGGAGTGAGAGGAAAACGGTAGAAGGCAAGACGAGAGCGTGCACAAATGGATGTAAATCAAATTCTAACGTACATCCGCCACACCGTTCCGTAACACTACATGAGGTAATCTCATTCACATTTTTTCCTTCCAACATCCCTTGCTATGATTGCCAGGGAAGGGGTGTGGTGAGGCCACACTTCAAACGGCGAACTGCTACGGTGCCTCCCAACGCCTGCCCAGAAGACAGCCCTTGCCCCCAAAAGAGAGCCCTCGCCCCCAAAAGAGAGCCCTCGCCCCCAAAAGAGAGCCCTCGCCCCCAAAAGAGCCCTCGCCCCCAAAAGAGAGCCCTCGCCCCCAAAAGAGAGCCCTTGCCCCCAAAAGAGAGCCCTTGCCCCCAAAAGAGAGCCCTCGCCCCTAAAAGACAGCCCTTGCCCCTAAAAGACAGCCCTTGTCCCCAAAAGACAGCCCTTGTCCCTAAAAGACAGCCCTTGTCCCCAAAAGACAGCCCTCGCCCCCAAAAGACAGCCCTCGCCCCCAAAAGACAGCCCTCGCCCCCAAAAGACAGCCCTCCACCCTAAAAGACAGCCCTCGACCCTAAAAGACAGCCCTCGACCCCAAAAGACAGCCCTCGACCCCAAAAGACAGCCCTCGACCCCAAAAGACAGCCCTCGACCCCAAAAGACAGCCCTCGACCCTAAAAGACAGCCCTCGACCCCAAAAGACAGCCCTTGTCCCTAAAAGACAGCCCTTGCCCCCAAAAGACAGCCCTCGACCCCAAAAGACAGCCCTCGACCCCAAAAGACAGCCCTCGACCCCAAAAGACAGCCCTCGACCCCAAAAGACAGCCCTCGACCCCAAAAGACAGCCCTTGTCCCTAAAAGACAGCCCTTGCCCCCAAAAGACAGCCCTTGCCCCTAAAAGACAACCCTTGCCCCTAAAAGACAACCTTTGCCCCTAAAAGACAACTCTTGCCCCCCAAAAGACAGCCCTCAACCCCAAAAGACAGCCCTTGCCCCTAAAAGACAACCCTTGTCTCTAAAAGACAGCCCTTGCCCCCAAAAGAGAGCCCTCGCCCCCAAAAGAGAGCCCTCGCCCCCAAAAGACAGCCCTCGCCCCCAAAAGACAGCCCTCGCCCCCAAAAGACAGCCCTTGTCCCCAAAAGACAGCCCTTGCCCCTAAAAGACAGCCCTTGCCCCTAAAAGACAACCCTTGTCCCCAAAAGACAGCCCTTGTCCCTAAAAGACAGCCCTTGTCCCTAAAAGACAACCCTTGTCCCTAAAAGACAGCCCTTGTCCCTAAAAGACAACCCTTGCCCCTAAAAGACAACCCTTGCCCCTAAAAGACAACCCTTGCCCCTAAAAGACAACCCTTGCCCCCAAAAGACAACCCTTTCCCCTGAAAGACAGCCCTTGCCCCTGAAAGACAGCCCTTGTCCCCAAAAGACAGCCCTTGCCCTTTAAAGACAGCCCTTGCCCTTTAAAGACAGCCCTTGCCCCTTAAAGACAACCCTTTCCCCAAAAGACAGCCCTTGTCCCCAAAAGACAGCCCTTGTCCCCAAAAGACAGCCCTTGTCCCCAAAAGACAACCCTTTTCCCCAAAAGACAACCCTTTTCCCCAAAAGACAACCCTTTTCCCCAAAAGACAACCCTTTCCCCCAAAAGACAACCCTCGCCCCCCTCGCGCCAAAGCAACCCGAGGCAGAGGAGGAGATTCAGACCAGACGTCGCCCTCGCCAGATGCGCCAACAGCAGGCGTTCTGAACTGGCGTGGGGCGACTGCAAGTTCAAAATCTGTCTCTAGACTAGACCTCATGAAAGCGAAACATAACAAACATACGTGGAACAGACAGGAATACGAACACCAAGATTCGCTCAGGACTTTTTTTCTTGACAATCCCCTCCGTCAAATCATAAACTTCGAGAAACTAATCCTACCATTCTTTTCCATTTCCTCTTCACCAATCACACTGAGGCGCAGTGCTTTCTTTCTTTTTTCTTATAGAAGGAGGGTCTATCTTCTTTAGATCCAAAAGGCTTCAAAGAAATCGCTCGACCGCAAATGGACAAGTAATAACCGTGTAGTGATATTAGTGAATAGAAAACCATATTTAACTTTTTTTGCAGCGACCAAACATATAGAGCTTTTAAAATGGAACAACAAATATGATTTCCGTTCAGTTTTAATAAACCAGTGTGTACACGACGCGGGCTTCCAAATCCATCGCTCTGAAACAAAATTTGGTGTCATTTTATACCGATTCTACATAAATCTGAAGTCGCTGATATCAAACTCGCGCTGATATATGCTGTGCGCTCCTCGGATCTTCACGCCCGTAACTTTGTTATCTTGCGAGTGGAATCCAGATGCGCCCGATATCCTTTATCACGTTCGCTCCGCACGCAACGAAAGACAATAATCATAAATGTGTGAGGTTAGGCCGACAGGCTCTTCGAAGGTAATAATCAAATAAAGGTTTAGGCTTAGAGCTCTACCTCCAGGAAGGAACGTGCCAGAGATACAAAATGAAATGCAGCGTTTTAGCACATACGGCAATTCGAGCAGAGCAAAATTAAAGTGCGACATTTCTATTCGCACATATTTCACCAAGGGAACACGCCTCTGCCACGCAACCAGGCGCCAACCATGTGGGCGTGTTATTGTCTGTGCGTGTGTGGAGCTTCCCCGATGGATCTATCCACTTAAAGCCCCCTCTCCCCTTTCCTCTTGTCTGCGAAGCCTCGGCGTCTGGCTCCTGCACCGACACCCAACGACACAGACACAGACAGACAGACACCCGGCCCTCCCAACTTTCGTCTACATTAGGCTGTTATGCCATAAATAACTGGACCAACTCCGTTACAGTGGGAACTTCATTGCATAAAACATTCCTTTATGACAGACGAATTGTTGTGGTACACACAAATAAAATAAAACGCGATGACAAACAAATAAATATACGACTTCCCTTACTTACAAAGCTCGACTTTACGAACAAGTCCACCTTTTTCTTGCCGGAAGCTGCTCACACAATCTAAAGTTACGTTCCGGCCAAAGTTACATAATCCTGTAACCCGACGGGGTAAGAGCCCTGGCCAAAGCGAGGGTCCCAAATGAAGAAAAAGGAGCCACTCGCGCAGGTATGAAGAACATCTGCAGTCTCAACGCAAGTCCTGGAATTGCGACGCCCAAAGGAACTTCTCCCTTTATGTCTTCATTGCTACTTGTTTATAGACCACGAAGGAATTCAGAGTAGTGGCCGTATGATCTAGCACGCCCTCTGTATGCATTTGGAGGTTTGATATTTCAGGCCGTTGATTGCACACTTCACGGGACGATGTTCACCTGGGCTATTATGTCACGACCGCCAAGTGTAGTCTCGCGGCGATCCAGTGCAAAACGTATAATAAACTTTGAAAACTTGCTAGTAACTCGCCGACTCTGCCCTGTTATGTAAAGTCGCTAACTTTTCCTTACCGCTTGGTCTCGACACCGCAATAGAAAACGGTAAATTAATGTTATTATTTTATAAACTTCCCTAACCTGAAGGCAAAATCCTGGACATTTAAATCTTTGATAAACAGCATTCTCTTCGAATGAATCTAGTGTAATATCTAAGGCGACATAAAATATATAAATATATAAAAAGCCCAACCAAAACAAAGCATCTAGTGTCTCCCATTCAAACTCTTGCCGCGCAATAGTCTAATGACAATAAAGCAAGGGGATAAAATTAACATCAACAAAAGACACAAACAAACTGATTACACACACACACACAAGAAAAAAAAATAGCAACAGCAAAAACTCGGCATCCCTTCCCCTCAGACACCCAAGCAGCGGCGAAGCAAAAAATCTATAATGCTGTCAAGCAATCCCACGCTGCAAGGCCAGGGCGCGGGCTGGAATCGCACCCACGCAGCCGTAACGTGAGCAAATATTCACACATCAAAGGAATCACCTCGATAACAGGCCGCGACTGATGGGTGCGGCAGCGGGTGACTGTATACATAAATAGCAATGGGGAAGGTTGTGTACAGGAGGATGAGAGTGCACATCACATCAATGATGGTCACATTATCATAGAAACGACGGCGGGTGAATATAACAGGGAGATAAGGACGGTCCCGTGAAGAGCGGCTAATGAGGACACAAAGCAAACATTACTGACTGACGGTGACTGCATGACTCATGGCGGGGAGTTGGCTATTGGGCTTACAGCGCAAACAATACTGGCAGCGTTCTATGCCTTAAGGACGATTGTAACGAACGAAAAACCGAGTGAAACTGAGGATACGGCACATACAGGGGAACACTACAAGCACCGTAGAAGCAAATGGTGGAATCTGAAGCACATTTGAAGCCGTTGCTGCAGTTGGGGACGAGGGCAGATGCGGGCATGAAAGCGATTGATGTCAAATGGCGCGAAGGTTTTCAATAACAACGGCAGATACTGGTTCATGGAACAGATTACAACGGCGATTCTATTTACTTGTTATACTATTCTGCTAAGTCAAATAACCGGAGCCTCCCTCTCACTGAGAGTTATTATCAACTTGTTAAAAAATCAATAGCATACTTATCACCAAATTTGAAGCTTGCAAAGATTTCCTCTAAAATGTAGCGAACCTTGCTATAACGAGCTTTATAACAGCCTTATCATGATTTAGAAAAATTCTGCCCTGGAGAGTAAAATTGCAAAAAGAAGAATCAACTAAAACTCCGGTAAGCCATCATTTCTAACTATGCAATTAATGTGTCTGCCACGTCTCAAGCTGCCACTAATACCATGCAATTATCACGACTATCAAGGGGCAGCACAGAGCAATCAATCAAGACCAAAACCCAAATGAGGCGTCCGCTCTAGTATCGGAATGTGCTCATCACCGATGCCATCATTAGCAAATGCCATTCCCGCATTTCATCGTAGAGCTGCAATTCAAATATCCAGAGCCGTTACCATTAAAATGTCCCCCTGAAGCAGGGGTTCTTAACCTGGGGTCCATGGATGGGTTTTGGGGGGTCCGTGAGGACAAGATAAAAAATAACTAGTAATCTGCATTTTTTTTTTCTTTTTTTGGAGTGTTTACTTTATAGTTAAATGACACTTTGTGGATTTCATACATAATATGAAATCTCAATATATAAAGTACATTATACGCACTGCATGCAAACTTGTGTCTATGTGAATATTTCTGGAGAAGGGGACCATAACTTCCATCAGATTCTTAAAGGAGTCCGTGACTCTTAAGAAGGATAAGAACCACTATCCTAAAGAATATCTAATGCAGTTACTTCTACCACTCCCCCACCCCCCTTAAAAAAGAATATCCACTGCCGTTACTTCGAAAATGCCTCCCCCTCAAAAAATTAACTGGCTTCACTTCTAAAATCCTCCCCTCCAAAAAAAAAAGATATCTACTGACATTACTTCTAATACCCCCCCCCCCTCAAAAAAAAAAAAAAAAAGAATATTCATTATCGTTGACTCTTTTATTGATTAAAGCTTTCGGCATCTCCCTTCCGGCCACCAGCGACTACCGGGCACGTGTCCCGACGTAGCCGCCTGTTGCTAAGACATTTCTAATCGATACTGAATCCTGAGGTCATAGAACCCCAGCCGCGGGAACTTTATGAATTACTCAGGTACTTACAAGGTCGTAACAAACTTCCTATTGGGTGAGCGGACGCGTGTGAAAGTGGAAACACAAATCCCACAAGTTGCTTAAATAATGACAGTGAAAATATAAATCCCACAGGTTGCTTAAATAATGACAGTGAAAATATAAATCCCACAGGTTGCTTAAATAATGACAGTGAAAATATAAATCCCACAGGTTGCTTAAATAATGACAGTGAAAATATAAATCCCACAGGTTGCTTAAATAATGACAGTGAAAATATAAATCCCACAGGTTGCTTAAATAATGACAGTGAAAATATAAATCCCACAGGTTGCTTAAATAATGACAGTGAAAATATAAATCCCACAGGTTGCTTAAATAATGACAGTGAAAATATAAATCCCACAGGTTGTTTAAATAATGACAGTGAAAATATAAATCCCACAGGTTGCTTAAATAATGACAGTGAAAATATAAATCCCACAGGTTACTTGGATAAAACAGGACAGAATAAGTTAGATTTTGATTCATATCCTACAGCGCCGTACTGCAATTTTCATGACATAAGATCGATGGCCTATTACCACACGATCATTGACCTAATCTAGTTCGGATCCATAAATAGTCTAGAACGCCCCGATGTACTTCCACAGCCACCCGACTGGCCAATCCATCAAGCGCGAAATTGCTTTCCGAAGTTCGTAATGCACCCTCCCTGTCCCCTATCCTAATGGCCGTCCGCCAGTCGTCCCGCGAAACCGTGACGTCCCCCTTCGCGCCCTGGCAGAGGTGAACAACCTTCCCCATTCACCTTTCGCGGACCCAGGAGCGAGCGAGATCACCCTGCTCCGCCCGATCGCCGTCGCTCGACCTCACAAAACGCATCGAGCAGTTGTCGGGGCAATGACCTTGTCGTGTGAGCTATTGCAGCGTCGTGCTGGCCGCTCACACCTCCCAGCGTACTGTACACCTCATATGAAATCGATGGTGTTGTCATGGAGGCTTGCCCGCCCCTCCGTACGTACGCCTTTGTGCTACGAACTGACGGCGCAGTCGGCGTCGTGCTTGCTGTGCAGCGGTTCAGTTTGCGCTCGGCCTGCGGTGTGGAGGACACCGTCTCTTGACTACACTGAGAACAAAATTTGCATGTTTGTAGAAAAATATAATAATAATAAAAAATAAGTCGGAACTTCTTGGCACCGTGTAGCCTATATGAGGCCATGTGCATTTCGCTATGCACCATATTTACTTTTTATATCTGCTTC
The DNA here is from genome assembly GCF_042767895.1 of Penaeus vannamei. Taxonomy (NCBI): domain Eukaryota; kingdom Metazoa; phylum Arthropoda; class Malacostraca; order Decapoda; family Penaeidae; genus Penaeus; species Penaeus vannamei. The sequence goes on from NC_091553.1 coordinate 11,585,489, forward strand.
ATCTTCATCAAAAAGCAATTACATTCTAAGGACCAGATCTTAGAAACAGTCATTAGCAGAAAGTTGCAAGTTAGGTTTTCGAAAGAAACAAGTTCACATACTCTCCATTTGCTCAGTGATGCATGTATCGCTCGTCTTCCTTTCTCTTCACTTAAACAACAAAAATAACTAACAATGGCAATACAATAACGAAAACAGTAAGAAAACTAATAATAACAATCACAAATCAATAACAATAGAACTAATGCAATAATGATAATGAGAATAATGAGCACGAGGGTAAAGATGAGGATAATGATAATGATGATAGGGAACCACAAAGCCCCGTGTCCCGAGAACCACGCAGGAACGGCCTTCCCCAAATGCCCCATCCACGCCTCCCAAAACAGAAGCCATTCCGTACGTCTTTCTGACACTTTGCTCGATACGAGGTCATCGCCCTCTCTCTCTCTCTCACCTGACAATTAAATTTTCCCGAACCGCTGCACTCCGACAACTTCCTTCTTTCCTGCTTTGATGCTGTCGGGGATATTAATTGCTACTGGACATTAATTATTTCCCTTCGCTCGCAATCCATGCTCTCCTTGAATTCCGTACGGCAGAGTCTTCTTCGCAATCGAAAATATGTGACAAGGAGAGCAGGCGAATTACTTGTCACTTCTGATTCTGGTGGCTTCCGAAGCAAAGAAGCAAACACATATTCAAAAACACACAGACTCACATATAAACACAAATACATGTGCGCGCGCATGTGTAGACCTATATAAATACATATATATACTTGTGCAAAGAAAAACACAATACCGTGTTGATAATATGGAAGAAAAACCCACAATGCACAAACTAGATTTATTGAGGAAAGTGAGACAACAGTTTCGGAGTCGTCCTCGATATATATACCTATAAATACATACACACACATTTATACATACATTTATATATACATATATATATATATATATATATATATATATATATATATATATATATATATATATATATATATATATATATATATATATATATATATATATATAAATTACACACACATACATGCATACATACATACATGCGCACACACAAACACACACACACACACACACATACACACACACACGCACATACACATACGGATACACACAGATATATATAGTCACACATATAGATACACCCACATGCATATGCACACACACAGACGCACATATTTAGTTACACACACACACATATCAAAATATATATACAAAACTTAAACGAACTTGCTACCGAAATCCATATAAGGTAAAACCATGTTAACACGTGTTTTGTACGTCACAAGCGCATGCCATTCCTAATCCTTTCAACGTACAGAAGAAAGAAAAAAATGAAATTGGATGGAAAAGAAGCTAAATCATATAACAAAAACATCAAAATACCTATAACAAAAAAAAAAAATAATAATAATAACAATCATGACGATGACGATGATGATGATACGAGAAAGAAGAAGAAGAAGAAATAAAAACGACCAATTCCCGAGCGACTTCCTGCCACCAACGACGACTTTCCCGGAATTCCCCTTCCGTCCCCCCATGCTGTCCCTTCCCAATCAGCATATTTCCGGAGGAGGGAACTTCATCATCAACAAAAGCTAATTATCATTTCAACGCGATGCAAAAGAAAAAAAAATCCTCTCCACAGAAAATGAGCGAAAGGCAAAGCAGCAAAATGAAACTTGAAAAAGACAAAAAAATAATAATGCCGAGAAGAAAAACGAAAAAGAAAGAATAACAAAAAGACGGGGAAAACATAAAAGAACAAAAATGAAAAAAATAACAAGGAGAAAAACGTGAAAAAAATCACAAAAGTCCAGTGAATCAGCGTCAAGGAGGCGCTTAAGCCCCGCCAGAACGTGCAGCTGCCGACTCCAGTTCTACCGCTTCGCTGACAACCGCCCTCTTGCCGAGAAGTTTTTAAAAGGACTGTCGTTTAATCCGGTGCGAGTGTGGCTTCCATCTCGCTATTCATAGATGCGAGAGTAAATAAAGGTTTGCTTATTTCACAACAACACATGTATGCGTGATTCACCCACATGCCTTCCTTTCCATCTTTGTCTACCTAAGTTTAACTACACGTGTTTCTAAATCTACGTATATCTGTCTATGTAAACATGAATCTATGCATGTTAACATATAAGTATGCATGCACGCAGGTAAGCGTGTATGGATATCTACCTATCTACCTATTTATCTATATGCATCTATACGTGTATATCTATACATGTGTGTGTGTGTGTACGTATATATATATATATATATATATATATATATATATATATACATATATATATATGTATGTATATACATATATATACGTACACACACACACACACACATTTATATATATATATATATATATATATATATATATATATATATATATATATATACATATATATATACATATCTATACGTACACACACACACACACATATTATATACATATATATATATATATATATATATATATATATATATATATATATATATATATATATATATATATATACACATAATACATACATGCGTAGAACACACACAGGCACACACGCACGCACGCGCAACACACACTCACACAGACAGAGACAGAGACACAGACACACACACACACACGCGCACCAAAAAGAAAAAAAATCACGTCTTGCCCTTTCAAAAAAATACCAAGAAAGCTGATAGTTACTAGAAAAATATGCAAATGTCATTATGATGCCTTTGAAATGCCTACAGAAGGCGGCAGACACTAACAGAGACACACCTTCCCCGTCTTCTCTGAAAGTATGAATCATATGCAAGAATACGTGCAAGCATGTGCACATACGCTTGCTCTTCCGCCTGTCAAGATAATACGCACACTTAGTTCAGCATAGGCCTCAAGGTACTAAAAAAAAAAAAGGAACAAAGTCCTCAACCATATGTTCTCTGTTAACTTCCTAGTGCACATTGTGACGTAAGCTGTACGAATGTGACAAACAAACCGTTACAAAAAAACATCATAAAGAGATTCATAACAAAAAGTTATAATATAGTAGTACACTTGAAATTCTCGTAAACATATGTAAATCCAATTTCAAAGAAAAGGAATCCAGAACTTCGGAAACCCGCGCTCATTTCCACTTACGAGGACACAGTTCGTGTCTGATTCCTCCCTCGTGCGTGCGAGGGAGCGCGGCGGTCTGGCTTATGCGCGCGACATTCTTATTCACAGCGCTCCTAATCTAATCTTGGGCATCAACCTTCGGCCACATACCGGGTGTCCTCCGGCTGTTCTATCCCTGACTTATTCTGAAGGGTAAAAATAATGAGGTCTGACAATTCGGTGTTAAATAGCGATCATCCCTATGAGTCTCATTTGCAGACCAGTATACAGGAATGTATGCCAAAAAGACCAGTAAAGAAACACTTCCTCACTGCTCATTTGGTGTTAGTTCTTTAATAATAGTGTAACAGAGTTGCCTAAAAAAATGTAACACTTAAAAATGCAACAAATGACAAACACCACACAAAGACAAAAACATTTGCGCACGCGTGCATGCACGCGCACGCTCACACACACACACACACACGAAAATAAATAGCCACATATAGGAGGACATTCGTCATGTTTCCAAACAGCAAATCCGTGGACTCGAGCGATGAACAAACAGACCTTCGGCGGCCGCTGGTCCACGAGCACCGTGCCACGTCACGCTCGTCCGATACCTGGACGACTCTTTTCCTTCAGAGCAGAAAGGGAAACGCAACGCTAGTGAGGCCCGCCATGAATATGGGGTTTCTTGTTTCTGGAGGGGTTTTTGAAGCATCATAAAACTGTAGATAATGGACTACCCATCCCTGGCATGCTGCCAGGGATACTGTTAACACATCCTGAAAATTTCAGGTTCCTGGGATACTTAGTTTCAGTCCCTGAAAATGGCTCAAAGCGAGATTTTCAGTGAATTCCAAAAAATTCCGTCCAGTGTCCATACCGAAAATCAGAAAAATTCAAGAAAATGATTCGATTTTTGATAGAAAATGCTTTGTGGGTGTTAAAAAACACATTTCAGGCCTGTTTTTGCAAATTATTAATTTGGTAATTAGGAAGGCCCCAAAAAGTGCCACGCACACTTTTACACAAACTGCCACTGTAGCAATTTTTGATGGAGAATATCTTGCAAACCAAAAGAGCTATTTGAGTGGAATTTCTGACAGAATTCGAACATGACCCATAAATCAATAAATCAAACACGACCTACAGTATGGGCATGTGTCACATGCCCATACTGATGTGATTCGCAGCTGATGTGATTTGCTGCAGGATATTTAGACATCAATTTGATTGAAGATATCTCTTTAAAAATCATACAAAGGGCATCAAAACACAACAGAATCATACGTAAATAATGTACACTACCAATGTACAGCTAATATACACAGCCAATACATAGGATTGACAGACGATTAATTTCATCGAATTTCACTTGAACCAAAACAAAAAACTTCGGGAAACCTACTACATACATTCAAACAATACAAATACGAAGCATTTATGTCAGAAACTGACAGTAAGTCTCACGATTCCTCAGATATTTCGCAGCAACAAGCGAGTGATCGTTCGGTGTGCGAGTGTAAACAAACGGCAGTCACGGGCGCCGCCATCTTGGATAGGATAAGCATTCTCGCTCGGACGGGGGCCGACACTCAATATTTCTTACTAGAATTTGGTCCGAATGATCTTGGGTTTGTATTATAACAACTGTTCATCGCGCTCTGTGACACTCGCACGGACTTCAACAGTATTCAAGTTTTACTTACCCATTTCTAAACGCGGCTGAAGCATTCGAAGCGCGACTCGGGTCTGATCACCTGACCCATGACCAATTAGAAAAATCAAATTTCATTGGCTAAAATTTTGAAACGCCCACACACAAAGCCAATGAAATGGCAGGTTTTATCCCTCATTCACAGGGTTACTCGACTGACCACGAGGCGCGACCTTGCCACCTGATGACGTCATCAGCCCGGTAAGATATATAGAATTTATTTAATGTATGCTGAAAAAACACAACTATCTTTAGCAGATTTGTTCCGTAGGAGCAAGATAGTCAGGACACTTTGTTTTATTGCTGGTATATGAAGTGGGCCTCACTAGCAACGCAGAGAGAGAAAAAAAAGGACAAAGAGAAAAAAACACAGAAAACTATGGAAATAAAAGGTTGAAAGAGAGACACGAACGCTGAGAGAAATAATCGTAACTGACAAAGCTTTCGCGTGTTGGACGAAAAATAAATTAAAATGGGGGATGCCAGTATTGCAGAAGTATTAATCTCCTCTTGGATGCAATTGGGAGAAAAAAAAACAAAACAAAGCGAAAGTGAGTGCTAGTCCCCATCTACATATGCAAGGCTTATGAAGAAAAATGTGGCTACCATTTGTTACGTTGCGCAAGCCATTGTTTCCTGGCCGGTACGAGACATTCCTCTTCCCTGTGCTCTCTGTTAAGCGTTCTTCCCCTTTCTCTTCCAACCATTTCCCTTTCCCCGTTAGGCTCCTACTCCCGCGCTGCAGATCTGAAAAAGGAAAGCTGTAACAATTGGCAAGTTGCGCTAGCCTTTTCCCTCTTCCTCTTTCAGCTCCTTCCATCTCTTCTCTTCTTTCCTCTCTCCTCCTCCCTTCCCTACGCCTCTCCTCTCCTCATTTCCCCTTGCTCTCCCCCACCCCCGCTTCCTCTCCCCTCCCCCTGCCGCAAGTGCGCCTGAACCAGCGGCGGGATAAGGTGCACTCAGCCCCTACCGGGTTGGAGCTGTCTGCAGGCGATGGACGTCCAGCTGGTCCTGACGTTGAATCATCTGCCGGCGTGTTGTGGCGCCATAACCACGCGTGTAAACAAGGTTCCAATCATCAGAGCCATTATTTAGACTATAAAACAAGATTGCTCTCCGTCGCGGTAAACCTTGGCTCATATCTAATCAGCTGTTGTTCGCGAGTGGCTCTTCCATCTCACGTAGTATTTATCAATTTTCTTAGTGGTGTGTATGTGGGTGGGAGGTGTTTGTTTGTATTTCGTGAAAGTGCTATATATCTTGAAGTCGCCCACGTAATCTATCTATGCCAAACTAAAAGGCATTATGTAATACCAGCAAAGGCGACAGTATATAATATTAATTTGCTTTCAAAAATTACCAACTTAAACAATATACAATTTAAGAATACTATTCGTTGTAGTACATAAACGGTAAAATAAATAAATGTGTGTGAACTCTAATAAAAAAACCTTCCAGAAGATAGAGGAAAATTAAATATTTTCATTAAAGATATTTCGTGCACCAAACGTTGTTTTATCGTCCCCTCGGTTCCCAGCGCGGGGCGAGGAGCGAGCGAGCGAGATAGCGAGAGAAGCGCGAGGGCCGAGCAGAAAATATGAGTGTGGGGAGAGTGGGCCTCAACTTTGCCGCCGCAACGGAGCCTCATGATGAGGCCCAGAACATGCCGCCTTTAAGCATTACTTCATACTACCGCCACATACCATGCGCCCCCTTCCCGCCGCCACCAAACCCCCACCTTAATACGTACACTATCACTCTACATGGCATCCCGGTGCATGTTACATGTACTGGTAATCACACGACAAACACACACACTCTGCACTCTATAAACTTGATAGCCAGTATCATTAATATACTGGTCGTCTATCCATAAATTCAAATCGGTAAACCCTCTTACCCGTATCTCCCCACCAGCCTTGGCGGCGAGAGAATAGTGCAGTTAGGCATTTTTCCTCTCTCTCCCTCCTTCCCTTCCTCCCTCTCTGTCTTCCCCTCCCGCCTTTCTCTGTGCGTGCGTACACTATATTTGCACTG
>NC_091553.1:11597359-11602359 GCF_042767895.1 Penaeus vannamei
GTCTGTCGCAGTGCTTCCAAACAAAAACTCAACACGTTAACTACCCAGGGGAGACCGCAGTAAACAAATAAACAAACTGAGCTGACTGACCATTCTATATGATGTGTGGAAAGAAGAAAATAAAGATTGTTTGCTGAAAGGCAGAAAGTAGAGAAACGCTGACATACGAAAACAAGTTTGACTTGATGTAAAGAGAGACGGGGTACGGTTACACTGGGAGGGAAGGAGCAAGGGGACAGAAGAAACAGGCAGAAGTAAAGAGAGGGAGAGGAGAGGGGAAGAGAGGAGAGGGGAAGAGGAGAGGCGAGGAGAGGAGAGTAAAGAGAGGGAGAGGAGAGGAGAGAAGATGAAGAGAAAGAGAGAATGGGAGAGGCAGAGAGAGAGGAAGAGGCAGAGAGTGAGGGGGCGAAGGAGGGAGAGAGTGAAGGGGCGAGAGAGAGAGAGAGAGAGAGAGAGAGAGAGAGAGAGAGAGAGAGAGAGAGAGAGAGAGAGAGAGAGAGAGAGAGAGAGAGAGAGAGAGAGAGAGAGAGAGAGAGAGAGAGAGAGAGAGAGAGATCCCCTATCCTGAGATACAATCCCCTTCGCATATTTTTTTCCACCCAGCAAAGCTACAACCACGACGGGGTTGCACGCCGGGCTTGTGCCGAACGAGCCTTCATAAAAGTAAACTAACTTTCATAATCTACCCTTTAAACCGGCAATCCCCCTCTCCAATAACACGCCCATGACTTCGACACCGTGCCACAAGGAATGCCAGCCGGCCCCCCCTCCTCCTCCACCACCACCACCTCCTCCTCCTCCACCTCCTACACCATCACCTCCTCCTCCTTCACCTCCAACACCATCACCTCCTCTTCCTCTTCCTCTTCCTCTTCCTCCTCCTCCACCACCACCAACACCACCACCACCAACACCACCACCTCTCTGAACACCGTAGTTGCAGCCCGACAACCCGCGACATCCGAGCCGCCGACAGCCCGACAGCCCGCCACCCCCGCCGCCGGGAAAGGATCCTCAGCTTTACTAGTACCAGTACCTGCGCCGCCGACACCACCGCCGCTCCACCACTGTCGACTTCTCCATCATCGACGGCGCGCCCACGTTCTCATATTCGTTTGGCGTAATAAATGGCGGCGTCGATTTCTTCTGTCCGTTTTAAATACCGGATTTTGACGACCGGAATCTTAATTTACTTTGTCTTTTTGTTTAAAACGATCAAATTAAAAGAATTTCCGACGCGAATTTACAGTGCCATAAACTGTCAAGAGCAATGGGAGACAAACCTGCCAAAACAGTTCCATTATTATATTCGAACATCAGTACAGCAAAGCGATTGAGTGAGAGTGAGAGAGAGAGAGAGAGAGAGAGAGAGAGAGAGAGAGAGAGAGAGAGAGAGAGAGAGAGAGAGAGAGAGAGAGAGAGAGAGAGAGAGAGAGAGAGAGAGAGAGAGAGAGAGAGAGAGATTCTTACTTTGTGTGTGTGTGTGTGTGTGTGTGTGTGTGTGTGTGTGTGTGTGTGTGTGGGTGTGTGAGTGTGAGTGTGAGTGTGAGTGTGAGTGAGTGAGTGAGTGAGTGAGTGAGTGGGTGAGTGAGTGAGTGAGTGAGTGAGTGAGTGAGTGAGTGAGTGAGTGAGTGTGTGTGTGTGTGTGTGTGTGTGTGTGTGTGTGTGTGTGTGTGTGTGTGTGTGTGTGTGTGTGTGTGTGTGTGTTTGGGTGAGTGTGTGTGTGTTCGCGCGCGCGTCACACAGTGAGCCTAACAAACACCCATCTGCGTTAGCGCGCGTGCGTGCCTGTGTGTATGAGTGCGGGCGTGGGCGCGCGCTCATGCTACATAGTTACGAGAGCCCAACAAACACAGCGACGTGATAACGAGTCTCATCCACAGCCATTGCCTTTATTAATTTCCTGTGGACGTGGATACAGCCACGAGTAGCAATGGGCACCAATTAACGCAATGGCGGCCCTAATCGGCGCCGGCCCTCGCCCGAAGGGGAAGCGCCTCGGCTGCCCTCGCCATTGCCGTCGCCTCCGCGCCACGCCTCTTCGTCAGCGCCGGCGGCCGAGCGTGGAAATGAGCCGCCAAGACAAACAGATATTGCTCGTTGGAGGTTCTGCGGGCGCGGGGGTTCAGCAACCTCGACTCCCGAACCTTCACGTAGGTTGGCGTGAAGGCTCTTGACCCACTGCTTGGCGTGTCATTCCCTGTGTTTGTGAATGTCTCCAATGAATCGGCAAGAATTCTATTTTCCTCCTTTACCGACTTTCTACCTTCGCCAGCCAACTTCTCATTCGCCCTTGAGTGAATTGTGCAACATACAAGCGCAAACTTGTATGTATGTATTCATGCACGTATGTAGGTGCATATATATTGCTGTTGTAAACAAAAGCAAACACACACACATGCACGCACATACAAACACATATATATAATACATACATACAGGTAATCCTGTAATAAAAAAGTAGCCTACAAGGAAAGGAACATGTAAATAAATAAATTACTGTTGAAACAAAAAGACACAACATAACCACACAACTGAATGAAAATTGTGGTTTTAATGCATTCAATGATGATCCGAGAAAAACAAAGCTTTCTGGGTAGATAAGTGCTAGTCGGCTTAAAAATCCCTTCAAAAATGGATTCCTGTTGTCTGGACTTCCAGTACTAGGGAATCAAAAAAATGAAAAGATTACATAACATTACACACACAGATATTTCTAAAAATAAAAGTTTAAAATATTCAATGATTGTGATTAGCATAAATACATAATATTCCCCAAACCTTTTCTGTGAGGCAAATGCGTGTCCCAGTAGACACCAATGCAAAGACATCTTCCATCTTCATAAAATAAAACATGCATCAAAGCCTCAACCGCCAGGGCATGCAACATGACATGACAATGCGAAATCCATTACAATAGATACTGACACCGCAAACATGCAAATACAATACTTGCAACCCCAGCCCATACAGCAAACAATTGCATATAAACAAAGACAGATGAACAAGGACTTTTCCGCTTCTCTCCCCTCCCTCCCACGACACCCTCTCACCCCCCCCCCCCCTCATCATCACGAGACCCTCTCTCTCCACACAAGAGGCGTTCATCTCCGGCCTGAGACTCGTCCTGAGGTGATGAACCCCGGTGTCAAGGAAGGATAAGTCGCAGGCATCTTAATCGCCGTGACAGTCACGCCGCACGTCGCGCCGTCAACCGTCCCATTCAACGGCCTGTGCAAGAATAATAATAACGGGGAAACGGAACATTAGTTTTAATAGGACGTCCTCGGCCTTAAAGCGTCGAGGACATAACATTCCTTATTACGGCGTTGGCCAACGAAGGCGAAGACAAAACCAACCGCAGCACCACCGTCGGGTTGAGTTTATACAATAAGAAGGATATCAAAAGACCATAAACGAAAGCGATCGGCGACCCCTAAGCAATCTGGTCGGTCGCTATTAAACCACCGCCACGGCCGAGCAGCGACTGAACGACAGAATGAGTGACACACAACAACAATACGCATCGCCGTGAATTCAACGCTCCGCAAAAAGAGAAAAATGAAAATGCAAACACAGTAAAGGGACTCGAAACATAATGCCCCGGACGCGCCATCAACAACGACACGAAAAACATTTTAACCGAATGCCGGATAAAGAGAGCGGGAGAGAGAGACGGGCACTCGACCTCGACCATGGCAGCAATAATTTCCGACAGCGTGACGGGACTCCCTTGCGGGCGGCCGCAACCGGATGCTGCATCTGCCCGCCGTAAACACACATAACAAACTCATGCGGAAACCCTCGTCCGACTCTTACTTTCAGCCTTGGCGAGAACAGTTACGCGGGCGGCCGCATGACAAGGCACTGCAGCGTGGAAAAATGGCAATAAAAGTCCAATACAGTATACCAGTTTAAACAGTTTAAATGCTTCTTATTCTTGCCATGACACTAATAAAGACAAGACCAATCGTGATGGCAACAATACGACAGAACACAACAAGGGCGATTTCCCCTAAAAAAAAACTAAGGACGAGACACAAATACAAGCGCAGACGAACAAGTACAAAACCACTCAACAATCGGCTAAACTAAAGTGGACAAAAAAAAACCCTACAGACTAGAGTAAAAATAACAATAACATAAAATCTAACCCCAATAGCCAGTGGCAAAGCACCGAGCACGCCGCTGTCAGGCTGTAATTGTCACGTGGACTCAGCTGGCGACCGACCGAGCCCCGAAGAAAGCCGGGCGACTCAACCTTCGGCGCGAGAGGTTTCTCGTTGCACAATCGACCTCAGACAGATTTTTGTCTTCATCAAACAAAAACTAGACGTGCTTACCATCTACATGTGTCTGCAACATAACTTTCATATTTTTCCTCTATACAAACTAATACATGCCGATAAAATAAATATGAATTAAAGACAAAATCTGCATTCATCTTCCTCTCGAAATCGAAAACATGTATTGTCAGAGCCAAATAATGGAGGATTCGATACCATGAAAAGAACAAGAAACGCTTGGGCGCATCCTGTATTTTTGGACGTGATGTGATACGGGACTCTAGAGAGAGAGAGATAAATGGAGGAGGAGGAGGAGGGAGAGGGTGGGAAGAAGGGAGGGGGGAGGAGGAGGAAAGGGAGGGGAGGAGGAAAGGGAGGGGAGGAGGAGGAAGGGGAAGGGTGGAGGAAAGGGAGGGGAGGGGAGGAGGAGGAAAGGGAGGGGAGGAGGAAAGGAAGGAAGAGGACGGGGAGAGCAGGAGGAGGAAAGGGAGGGAGAGGAGGAGGAAAGGGAGGGGAGGAAGAGGAAGAGGAGGAAAGGGAGGAGGGGCGGTTTTGAGACTGCAAGGGATGGAGGAAAGAATAGGGATGGAAAGGCGAAAGCGAAGGAAGAGACAGAAGAGCACGAAGAGGGGTTAGGGGGGGGGATTCGAGACTGCACAGGCATTGAGAAGAGAATGGGATTGAAGTGGAGAAGAGAGACAAGAGAAAGAGGAA
>NC_091553.1:11607359-11624859 GCF_042767895.1 Penaeus vannamei
CAATTCCACAGCAAAGGCAAGTGTCAGAATATACTGATGTAGCAGCCGAATCGGCCTTACCAGGAGGAAAAAAGATTCCGAAATCTAAAATTACGTTTTTAATCTGTTCCACATCACACTCCTTTATCCTGAAAAAGGTCAACACTCAAACAACTTCATTTACAAGCAGCTCAAGTTTCACCTTTTCATGTTACGAGTCACTCAAGATTGGGACAAGGACTCCATGCCATAAGAATCATGTTTTCATTTCGTACAAGTACATTTTCCACTGCTTGCATAGTAGGCTCATAGGGTTATTAACAGGGATGGTAACTGTAACAAAAAATATTACCCAATAACGATCCCAGTGACGTTACACACCAATGCCTGCCAATATAATTAAAGTAACTATCATACGGATGGTAATATATTGAACAACGATGTTACACGCGACATGTAATAAGTCCTATATTTACCGGAAACTCACATGACTCAACCCAGCATTCCCGATAACAATGAATCTTGTGACTGCCTGGCAGTGAAATATTATCTTATCAAATCCCGCACACCGACAAAATCAAAAAAAGACACAATAAGAGTATCCCACGCACAATGAACATCCGTAAGAGCTTGCAAATTTACGCACGATTACATAAAAAAAATCTCCTTTCTGAAAAAAAGACGCACCACGTCATTCTATGTACGGCGCCTGACATTGAGACGCGAAGGACCATGGATGTAAACAAGGCAGAAATGTGCCCGGTCATGCCCTCCACGCGTCCCTTACTTGTCACCATGTTGCTACACATCCGCGGCGCCCTCGCGGGAATTGATTAAAGTGTGAATAAGAGGGGGAGTGGGTGGGGAGTGGGTGGGGAGAGGGGAGGGGGAGTGGGTGGGGAGAGGGGAGGGAGAGTGGAAGGGGAGAGAAGAATAGTGGAAGGGGAGAGGGGAGGGAGAGTGGAAGGGGAGAGAGGGGAGGGAGAGTGGAAGGGGAGAGAGGGGAGGGAGAGTGGAAGGGGAGAGAGTGGAAGGGGAGAGGGGATGGAGAGGGGAAGGGGAGAGAGGAGGGAGAGTGGAAGGGGAGAGGGGAGGGAGAGTGGAAGGGGAGAAGGGAGTAAGTGGAAGAGAGTGGAAGGGGAGAAGGGAGTGAGTGGAAGAGAGTGGAAGGGGAGAGGGGAGGGAGAGTGGAAGGGGGGAGGGGATGGAGGGGGGAAGGGGGGAAGGGAGTGAGTGGAAGAGAGTGGAAGGGGAGAGGGGAGGGAGAGTGGAAGGGGAGAGGGGAGGGAGAGTGGAAGGGGAGAGGGGAGGGAAAGTGGAAGGGGAGAGGGGAGGGAGAGTGGAAGGGGAGAAGGGAGTGAGTGGAGGGGAGAAGGGAGGGAGAGTGGAAGGGGAGAGGGGAGGGAGAGTGGAAGGGGAGAGGGGAGGGAGAGTGGAAGGGGAGAGGGGAGGGAGAGTGGAAGGGGAGAGGGGAGGGAGAGTGGAAGGGGAGAGGGGAGGGAGAGTGGAAGGGGAGAGGGGAGGGAGAGTGGAAGGGGAGAGGGGAGGGAGAGTGGAAGGGGAGAGGGGAGGGAGAGTGGAAGGGGAGAGGGGAGGGAGAGTGGAAGGGGAGAGGGGAGGGAGAGTGGAAGGGGAGAGGGGAGGGAGAGTGGAAGGGGAGAGGGGAGGGAGAGTGGAAGGGGAGAGGGGAGGGAGAGTGGAAGGGGAGAGGGGAGGGAGAGTGGAAGGGGAGAGGGGAGGGAGAGTGGAAGGGGAGAGGGGAGGGAGAGTGGAAGGGGAGAGGGGAGGGAGAGTGGAAGGGGAGAGGGGAGGGAGAGTGGAAGGGGAGAGGGGAGGGAGAGTGGAAGGGGAGAGGGAGGAGAGGGGAGAGGGAAGGGGAGGGAGAGGGGAGAGGGGAGAGGGGAGGGTGGAGAGGGGAGAGGGGAGGGAGAGTGGAAGGGGAGAGGGGAGGGAGAGTGGAAGGAGAGAGGGGAGGGAGAGTGGAAGGGGAGAGGGGAGGGAGAGTGGAAGGGGAAAGAAGATATAGTGGGTGGGGATAGGAGAGGGGGAACGGATGGGGAAAGTAGAGGGAAAATGGAAGGGTAGAGGAGGATAAGAGTGGAACGGGAGGAGAGGAAGGAGAGTGGGAGGGGAGAGGAGGATGAGAGTGGAACTAGAGAGGAAGAGGAAGGAGAGAGAAAGAGAAAGAGAAAGAGAAAGAGTGAGTGCAAAATGAGGAGAGAAGGAGAGAGCATAAAGAAAAAGCATCCACCATCCCCTCGCTACGGAAAACATCCGCGCAAGGGATCAGATTCCCTTCCGAAGATCCCGAATCCCCGACCGCCACGCAGCTCCCGCCATGACCCACTCCCCGGGCCAAGTCACGTGACCACTTCGAGGCTCGCGGTGAGGGGTTGCGCGACTTTCTCCAGGCAGGTAATTGGAGAGTTTACCTGGCGGGGGTTTTGGCGCGGTAGAGTGGGGGGGGGGGTGAAGGGTAGAGGGTGAACTCGCACGTTGCATTCAACACAAAAGGGTTCGTCATTAGCACATCAAGGGAATTTGCAGCTGTGAGAGATAGTAATGAATTATAAAGGTGATTACCACAGACTTATAAACTAAATAATAATAATAATACTGTAATGTCAGTGCTAGTAATAGTAGTAGTAGCAGCAGCAGCAGCAGCAGCAGCAGTAGCAGCAGCAGCAGCAGTAGTAGTAGTAGTAGTAGTAGTAGTAGTAGTAGTAGTAGTAGTAGTAGTAGTAGTAGTAGTAGTAGTAGTAGTAGTAGTAGTAGTAGTAACAGCAGTAGTAACAGCAGCAGCGGTAGTAGAAGTAATAGTAGTAGTAGAAGTAATACCAGCAGCATTAAAAGTAGCAGCAGTAGTAATATCAGTAGTATTAATAGCTGTAGTAGTAGTAGTAACAGCAACAGCAGTAGTAGTAATAGCAGTAGTAGCAGTAGCAATAGCAGTGGCAGTAGTAGTAATAGCAGCTGCAGTAGCACCAGTAGTAATATTAATAGCAGTGATAGCAGCAGCAGCAGCAGCGATAGAGGTAACAACACCACCAACAAATGAAGACGGTAATGGTGGTGTAATCACATGATAAAAATGAGCATTTAAACATTGCTAGTACTGCACACATGTAAACGCACCAACACGCACTGTCTTCAGCCAGACACCGCCAACAGCCTGAGCAGCGTATGGGACACAACAAGCTAAATAGCCCTCTTGAGATTGCATAATATATCGCCTAAACAACCTAACTCAAACCGCCAACACCGCAGACGTTTCCCTAAGGCCCTTTGCAAACAGAGCAGCCCAACCGTTAACAGTAACTCCTCTTGTGCAAAATCCATTCGCAAACTTCTCCAATCAGCCGGGGAGCGCGAGGCGGGCGTCGAATATCACATTATTCCTACCACGCTCGCACACACCCGCCCCCAACCCTCGCCGTCCCCGCACCCCCGCCCGCCCGCCCGCGTCACAAACAAGAGGACGGACAGCAGCATCTCTAGAAATGATTGCAGCATATTCTCCGGCCCCTCAACACCACCGCCATGAAAGTCCGAGCGCCTCTGCCCGCTGACAGCAGCCGGGCCAGAAACCAATGTCGTAAAGTATTCCTTTGCTCTCATAAAGGCGCGGAAGAAGCAGGCGGGGGAGGGGATGGAGGCGAGGCAGACTAAAAGTGAGTTGTGAAAGAGAAAAAGAAGGAAGCAATGGGAAAGAAAAGGAGAGGGGAATAAGAAAGGCAAGAAGACGGAAAAGTGGGAGACGGATAGAAAGAAGGAAGGGAAGAGCCGGATGGAAAGGGAAAAGTAAGGGAAAGGGCTGACTGGAGAGGTTGAGGAAGAGGTTTGGGAAGAAAGGAAGACTAAGGTAGCGAGAAAAAGGAACAGATATAAGAGAGAAAAGGGAGAGAATATGGACTAAAGACGGGTGCAAAAAGAGCAGTACAAGAGATGCCTAGAAGGGAAGGGGCCAAGTAAATTGGGTTCCTAGCGAAGGGGAACGACCAAGAAAAAAGTAAGATAAAAATAATAATAATAACGAGAACAGCAACTAACACGTAAATCAATATATGAAGAAATGTACAAAACACGAAATCCAAGAAATAAAGCAAAAATGAACAGGAGAGCCTATAAAGCATACAAACAACTAAAGATTCAAGGATAAGCTTCTGCCATCCAGTGGAGCTCACACATGGTCCTCCCTCAAGGATAGCTTACAAAATATAGGCTACACTCCAAATAATAGCACCACGAATATTCACCAAACAAATCAACCAGAATCAGCAAGAGCAGACCCTCTGGCGACCCCGCAAGAAAAAGTCCAATTAATTTGCAGTATCCATCTACCTGATACGTCAAAGTGCATAAAGCAGTTATCAAAGACTTATGGCGAGGGAGAGCGAGCGCGGCAGCACGAGAGGACGGGCGAGGGGAAGCACCAGGCGAGGGAAGGGTATATACAGGCGAACATCACCAGGGCATGAGGGGAGCCTTGTTGTGCGTCGGTGCGGTGTGTGTGCGCGCGAGTGCGAGGACTGATATCTACACGCGTACACGCCCAGCCGCACCAGCTACAAACTTGCATAACCCCTGCCGCCCCCTTCTCTACGCCTCTGGAAGGGTACGACTGGCTGTTTGACCTGATCATGTGTTTTCTAGTGTTTTGAACAAGTGCAAACACACGCGTAAAATAACTGAGAGACAATAACCATGTTCAATCTAAAGTCATTGAACTCTGTCCGCCGATTAAATTGACAATGCGTAAATAAACAATGTTTCATTAATACATTTAACGTAAACCGACATCGGTAGGCAACTGATGCTGAAATCCCCCAAACGCATTCTAAACAATACCGACGTCACCTCTCAGGGTATAATCAACACCCTGCCAGGCTTAACACCTAACAACACACACACATATAAACCAATGGACTTTGACTCATGCGCTAGGTTATGTAGGATCATCAAGCTATATAACCCACCAATAGATGTTTTATCCAATCAACATTCTCCACTGCAAACGTTACGCATGCTATCTGGGTCACATCCATGTCAAAGGTGAGAGCCTAGTTTCTGACGTGTTGTTTTGACAAAGACACACGTGCGTCTTAAATATTTGACATACGGAATAGCCTCTTGCACCCAAGCACACAAACAAACGAGGCGCGAGGATAAATTGCAAGACTCAACTCATCCTCGTCTTCTCACAAAATGAACGAAAAAAGAAGAAATCTTGGTGTCGTCGGCCCTGTGAATGAACCCGCCGCCTCCCCTCCTGCCCTCCGCGCTCGCATGGTGACGCACGCAATGCAGACAGTTGGCTTGATAACGGCCATTTAACGTCCTTTGGCTCCGGGGAATCTCCTTCATCCTTGGCCCACATACCCGGAGACCCGCACCCAGCCCTTCCTCACTAAGTTAAGTGGCCCAGGGGTAACGCCCAGTCTGGGGAGTTATTCTGGATCGCCTTGCACATTTCATTGTAAATGTTCTTCCATTTTCTTCTTTAGTATTCATTGAGAAACAACCCTGGTTTTAAATTCTTCCCTTCCTCCCCCCATTCCCTTCTCTTCCCTCTATACACCTTCAACTTCGGTCCATTCATTCCTTCGCCCCCACTCTCCCGAGCACAATACAGCTATCACCACGCGTGATGTTAAACCGCGGCAGAATCAATTTCAAAATACCATTAATCAAACCGAAATTAGGAAAAAGACAGGATTCCATGACTTGGAAAATGAGCTATACCAGGTGCACGATTGAGAGGAGGAAAAGAGGAAATCATAGAACAGATCAACATTTTTTTGTGTAAAAGAGAGGGGGGATGGAAAGGGTGAGGAAAAACAGAAAGATAAAGAGGGGATTGCGAGGGAGAGGAAATGGGACGGAAAGGGTTGGGAAGGGTCGTGGATGAGATGGAGAAGGAGAGGATGGAACCAGACAGACAGAGCTTGACTCTAAATCGAAGAACAAATAATATTAAAAAAGATAAAAAGAATAAAAACAATAAACAAGGCCAGCAAGTCAGCCACGCACGAAGAGCCAGGTTAGCAATATCACATTACAACCGCCAGCGTCACCAGCACCGGGCGCGGCGTCGGGCCCCTCCTGCCTTACACTGCACCAACTTGCAGGGCGAAAGATTCATCGGAAAAGCCGAGGGAGGGAGGAGGGGCTGTCCAGTGACCTACTGTGTCTTGCTCACTTTGAATGAACGAACGCGAGGCTTGATTACACTTTGAACGAGTGCATGCAAACACGCCACGAACTGCTACACGTTACTACTGATATTTTGCTTATGGGAGTGACTAGTCTGTGTCACGTCCTGGAACAGGTACCAATACGAACGTGGAATAGAAGGCTCTCCCACGCTTCAGGTTCTGCGACCTGGTGTCTTGATAACTCTGGCACTGTGCGTGGACTTCCATTTCTGACGTTTAACGGCGTTGGCCTGAGCGAGAAAATAAATCCGCGAAAAGATCATCTTTGAGACTCGGCAATGCAATCGTAATATCAGGATCTCGCAAGATTATTTTTGGTCTCAATTCCCATGGTTTTCAGACCATCAATAAACCGGCCATAAATAGCAAAATATCGCCCACTTGCACCTTGACTGGTAAACAAAGCATCAAAGTTTGTCCATTATCCCTGTTGCCTGGCGTGACTGTTTGGCGCATTCGCCGAATTTACACGAGGGGCGTAAAGATCTTTTAGCTACAATTTTAGAATACACTGCGTTTTCAATGAACATTCATTTTACGGTCTTCTCATCTTCGTTTATAATCAGATTACTGATGTATACAATTTGAGTTAGAATCAATTTTCACTTATACATTTCCAGAACTCACGAATGCAAAATGGCAAAAATGACAAATCTATGAATCTCGGTGTGCATGGCCCTATGATCAATGTCTGAATGGCTGACTTACTTTAAATACTAATGGCCTCCACAGGCATCGCAATGCTCATCCACCTCTAAAAAGGTCGAATGAATGGAACAAATACGATTATTTCGAAATTTTGACCAGTAAATCCATATACGTTTATAATATATACATATCTAATGTTTTTATTCTCAACATGTGGGCACATTAATCTATGTGAAATCTTTCTGAAGAGAAAAAAGATAATTAAAATTACTATTCAACTATGAAAAAATCGGTTACATCGATTTCAGACCACTGAATTCGTCACATTTCTACCCTTTCCGCAACCTTTGTCGAAAAGCGGAACCCAGCTAAACCCGAAAGAGCCATAAGACCATAAAAGAGCATTATTTAACCGTGAGCGAGGCCACCCCGGACTCCCCAAACGTGACAAAGTCGGCAACAGTTACGCCTTGCGAGCATGGGCGGCGCCGCGGTCATGCAGTTGCAATGAACTTTGAATGTGATCGTCATCTTCCCGGGTCACACGAGGAGAATTACAGATGCGTTTTAAGGTTAACGGCTTGCAAGTGCACGGCGCATCTGGGGCTGTGGGATGGGCCTCACCTTTGTCATTTTAGCGTCTTTCGGCGAAGGAGGGAGAGCTCTTCCCTAACGATTTTATCTGGATGTTCTCACTTGTTCTTTACTTCGTGGATTTAAATGGATAAACTTATATAAAGTAGGCACTCAAACACAAGCATCGTTGACTGCCTAATATTCAATTTCTGATGATTAGTAATTGCGATCTTCAGTTTCAGGATAAAATGCAAGTCATCCTTATATTGCAGTTTCTGTATAATCTAAATTTTATGGAGATTGAAAATAAACCAGAAAAAAATGTTCAAAGTTTTAACTAATTGATATACTTGTATGTAAACAATGTGTTTTTCAAAGTAAGCAGACTTTAAAAAAATAATAAAAAGCCAAAGTTCCAAAAATGGATGGTATGTGTCTGACTAAAATTAGGACTATAATTTATTCAAAAAGAATTTTGCGTGATGCATATATGTATTTGCAATCGATTTCCATTTGCAAAGAAATAATAGTAACTATGAATCAACACCATTTGTCAAAAAATGAGTACCTGTGTGTATTAAGGTGTACTTGTGTATGTGTGCAAATATATATACACTCGGTAGGTAGAGAGATAAGCTGATATGTATGCATGCACGTATAAAACCTACCAAAGCGTGTGAGGCATAGAGAGGTATGCGTCTCGTTGCACTTTAAAAGGCATGGGATAATAAACCAAACTACACTGTCGGAATAATGAACTAAGGCTGGGGTATATGGTTTCATTTAAGGCAATTTAGAAAGCGAAGGTCACAAGTAAAGTGTGTATGGGTGCCCATGTGAGCTGGAATCTAGGCCTACAATGAGTAAGTGTAACGTTTGGCTAGACTAAAACACTCACGTACAGATCGAATAAGCAACCCTATATCAGGCTCTGAAATACTAGAATGACACTCACGTAATTTCCATGATCTCTTCGACAGATTGGGAGATCGATTCGGGTTCATGATGACCTGAAGGAAAGAATCTCCATCCACAACGGGACTTCACGGTAACGTTCACCAATCAGCTGGCTTACTCACGACTGTAAACAACCACCTTGTACCTTTATTTCACGCGCCGTACGCACAATTAAGGTCATTAACACTAGCTCTATGTCAACCTGTGATGCTGGAGATCCTCGTGCACAAACCGGGTATTTGTAATTCGCCTCAGCTCTCGCCTATCGCATAAAATATGAGGAGAGGCTGTCACACTCAACCCGACTCCATTTGAGGTCTCTCGGGGCACTGCCGGAGCGAGAAGCAACAGCGATTGTCATTGGTTAGACTGCGGGAGGCAACTCGCTCGACAGCCAATCAGAACTCTGCTTTCGATTTATCATGGCTTTCATGAAAATAAAGTCAAAATAAGAACTATGATATTTTTGAAATATTGGATTTCTGGTTATATATCTAATCCCATAGATATAAACTTCTATGATTATGAAAGTCATAATATAAACCTCAAAGGGATATGTCAAGGTGATATATTAACCAAACGCTAGTATTAAAAGTGTAACTTTCGTTTGACATTTCGGGATTATCTTTCATGATGTAAACATGTTGAACAGAGTCATTAACAAAAGTAACTTTTCTCCTGTTTTGTGGCAGACATTGCGATGTCTTCTGTCCAGACAATGTCACAGCTCTCCAGAGAACACCCCATATGTACAGGGACAATCACCAGAGAAGAGAGTGCGAGAATACTTCTACTACATCGACCACCAAGGAATGGTAAGTTTGCTGTAGTGACCTCAGCACGGTCATGAATGTAGTTAATCAGTCGTAATATTATATATCGAGAGCTTTTAACTGTTCCGTTTACTATTAATAAACGCCCATTATTACTTAGCGAAAGATCATAAAATATCCAGTTTTTGTTAACTGTTTTCCGTTATAACTGCATGTGGGGTAAATGTCGAATTATATAAAAAACATTTCTGAAAATAAACCAAAAATATCACAAACTTATATTTAAAAAAACAGAAGAATTGTGTATCAAAGTCCATAAATCTCTCAGAGCCAAGTCTAACATGTTATATCCTCCAGGATTTGCTGTCTGGCAAATGGCAACAAACCCTCAGGACATGTTCAAATGAAGTTTGTCAGAATCCCTGGTGATTTGTCATTTGCTGAATATTGCCAGAACAGAGAGATTATAGAATTGCTTCATGCACTTTATTCTAAACTTTTGATTTAAACTGATGACATTTACCCTGCAGCCAGTCAGGTAATTCTAATTATAATCTAATTTTAATGTTAGTATACACAGGTAGGTGCAGCAAACCTACTTATACTATAATTAGGCTTAGTTCTATACATTTTAGGAAGGGTGGCAGCATATCCAAGAGGTTTTCTTTTTGGAGGTTCTATTTTCTATTATTAAGTAGATAATAGATGATTACTTATGTTTCTATTAGCTTAGGGTAAAACAGAGATTATACCAGTCATTATGATATATTGGAAATTTCTTTGTAAATGATATTGGATATACCAAGGTCTATCATGGAGTACAACTGGCTTATGCAAGGGGTTAGGCCTAGATATCCCATGGCTACAATAGTTTCTGTAACATATAGTAAAACTACTTTCTATCTCTTGTAAAATCTTAGAGGAAATGTGATATAAAGTCCATTTGGAAACATAATCCTGGTTTCTGACCGGCATCAAAATTGGAGTGCGGGCCAGTCCAGGAACCAGCCCACGTGCTGCCTGCCACGGTCCCACCACTGGGACAGCTGGCCATGTTTATTTTTTCAGTCGTCACATATGTGTGACACCCGGCACAAGTGGGTTAAGATGTCTGTTGCATTTTACAGTTTACCTGTAGCTATTATAAGAATCCTAAAATTTGTAACAAGCTTTCTTACTATTATCTTGATCGTTTTCATAAGCCACTACTAACAACTTGCAACCTAGTATCATCCTATGGAGGAATCTTTTTGATCTTAGCCAAAGCTAAACGTTTTGCCATTTTTGCTTACATAGTGCACATTATTGGTAAGATGTATCAGGTATTGCTGTAACTAATATGGTATCCATCACATATACATGGCAACAGAATTTTTAGCATAGACAGCATTCCAGCATATTGTTGAAGTTACATGATTCTAAAGTTGACAATAAGCATATTCTGTCACATATTCTCTAAAGGTATTTTCATGCCTACACTTTTTCCAGCATTATCTTCACTACCCTTCCTCTCTTATATCTGAGCTGAGCATCAGTTTCCATAAACTCATCATTCAGCAAGAAGGAACCTCCTAATCATTTGTCATAAAAATTAGTAATAGTGTAAAAAAAAGTGCAAGTTATATATTTATGCATAAGAAAACATACAAGTATGCCAGTTTATTTTCATTGTGATATTCCATATAACTATTGTGACAACCATTTTCTAATAGATCTATGTTAAAGTTACCATTAACTAAATCATTATCCTGTTGACGCCAGATGCATTGCAATCCACACCTGAACCAAAATCTAGGCATTTGGCCTCTTTGAGTAGTGACTCTCCTTGGTGTGTAGCTTATAGGACAAGGCCACAGAAACACTCATGTGAAGAATGAAGACTATATCTTAATAAAAAAATATAGATATAGTCCAAATTAGTCATATATACCTCTTGTGCTTTTTAGGTTTTTATTCTCTTACATTCCTTTTTCTACATTTATCAAAATGAACACGGAGCATTAAGATAATATTTGCATTGACTGAAAGGGAAGATTTCAGGAAAGTTGTATAATTTATCAAAATAGCTTAATCAAGATATGATTTAAATAACTTGTACCCCTTACAGAATTTTGCTGACTTTTTGAGTTTTTGAAATGGTGGAAAGTTAAGCTATGGAATGGAAGACCTCTTTCATATGGTTTTCTATTTCTTCAGATTCTTTTTACTTTTTCATATAGATATGAGGAAATGCAGTAGAAAAGTTTGATGGTGCCGAGATTGGCTGTACATTTTTTCCATATAGATGGTTCCAGGAGTCACCAAGGAATTAACTACTAGGCTTACTTGATCTCACCCTTTTAATGTTTTGTGATTTTCAGATTTTTTTTTTTTCTTTCTTTTTTTTTATTATTATTATTGATAACATAAGAATTCTAATCTCAGTATTAATGATAATAAGATGCACTCATTGCCAATAGGTTATAGAGAAAGTGTAAAAAATGCTGATTTAACAATGGACACATTGTATGTTTAACTTTTAGTACTGCACATGAGGTTCAGTATAGGTGATCAGTTGTATAATGTTAGAAACAAAATAACCATATGTGGCTAGAGATGTAATCTGAATTACCAGATCTTAAAGCTTTTCTGTTTATTTTTCCAGCTATTCTTGGATGATGCACGCATGAAGAATTTTACATCATGCTTCAAAGGTATGGCAACTAAAAAAGAAGAAAAAAAAAAAAAATCTTCTTTCTTTATTTATTTATTTCTTTTTTAAATCTCATTACTTTATATTTAATCCTGATTCTAGTAACATGTGTTAGCATTAATCAAATAATTGTTTAAAAAGACATTTTGTTTTATCATCTTATATGCAGTATAGTTTCCTGAGCCAACCTAACCTAGAATTGAACTGTCACAATTGCAAATATGAGCCAAGCCTGATCAAACTTGAAGTAAGCTGTTATTACTTCATTTTATTGATTTTCAGCTTCATGTAAGATAACTTCACTGTATAAACTTAACATACTTGTGCCTGAGTGTTCTAAACTAGTTTATCTTTAGTTAGCTATGTTTAGAGTGAAATAGATTGATATTTGCTAATATAACAATACAGCATTTATTTATCTTCTTTTAACCCTTAAACTATGAAATAACGTAAATAACTTACTGGACAAAATGAAGCAAGATTCATAAAAAAAAATTCCAAATTACCCATGTTATATATAACCATGCAAGAACAATTTAAACAAAAATGATTTTCGTTTAATTAGTAAGAATCACTTTTGTTGTGGAAGCAGATGGTTTTGCAAAAAGAAAAAAAAAGAAAAAAAAATTGTCAAGCACCTAAATCAGTATGAACACATCAGAATATATCAGTAGCTATGAATTTATGAAACCTATTTATACCAATGCATTTATACATTCAATGTCCACTATACATTTGTTTTATTTGAACTTTTAGATGTAGATGCCTCCACAAGTGTTAGTCAGTAAGGAGTAGTTTGCAAGACCTACCTGAGTTTTTCCCATACCTTAAATTGAAAAAAAGAAAATATGTATACATGTATATACATGCATATATATATATATATATATATATATATATATATATATATATATATATATATATATATATATATATATATATATATATATATATATATATATATATATATATATATATGTATATATATATATATATCCTACGATGACGGGTCCTGAATTTTTTGTGATATCAAATTATGCAACAGTCTAGACTTTGCGACTAGGTCTAACCTGTTTACAGCCGGCCTACCCATTGCAAGTCATGATGCATACATACGTCATAGGCATTTAGGTCATGATAGCTATAGGCATGTCTGTCATTGAAGGGTTAAATACAGTAATGAGAATGATAGTAATGATAATAGTGTGCATGTGTCCAGGATACTTGCAAGTGTTTGTGCAGGATATATTATTTCATTTGCACTCAGCTGTGTCCAACACAAATGTGTTAAAAAGAAAAAGAATAGATAGATTGATATAGAGTTTATGAGATTCTTACTGTTTATTATAACTACTAAGCTTTTTCTGTCCTTTTCAGAGAAGAAGTTTCTAAAGTTCTTCTTCAGCCAGATTAAACTGAATAAAACAGATCGTTATAAAGAATTCCCTTTTCTCTCACCTTGTGGTCGAGAGAGGAACTTCATTAGATGTGATGACGTCCCTTGTGTCTTCACACACCTGGTAAGTCTAGACTGATTTTTGTCACTTTACAATGTATGATTGGTATATTGACTCATTAATATGGGTGCATACATTGTCTACTGTAGTTTTGATTGTGAATATTGTAAATACAAGGTGGTTCCACAAGTGCTTCACCACTAGGCCTACTAGACCTCCCTGATTATACCATTCTCTGAGTTTCTAGGATTTTATTTTATTTTATCATATATATATATATATATATATATATTTTTTTTTTTTTTTTTTTTTTACGATTATCACTACTATTATTATTATTATTATTATTATTATTATTATTATTATTATTATTATTGTTGTTGTTGTTGTTATTTACTGGTATAATGTTATTTTGATATTATAATGTTAATGTTGATATGAGATCATAAACAATACAGATATATATTTTCTTTATCACATAATCTAGGAAAAGGGTAAACTGGTGAGATCACTAAGACCAAATAATTGACTCCTTGGTGACTAAGTTCTTGTGGAACCATCTGTATCTTATGAATTTACCAAATTAAAATCATAGTGGATTGGATGTACGAGTAAATGCCCTCCCAGCATCCATGGGTTATCACAGCAGTTTTGGTTTTTAGTTTTGTTTATGCATAGATAGCCTCAGAAGTGCAGAGTCACCAAAGTAGAAATTACTAGACCAACCTGATCTTTCCTTTTTATACCATACCACTAATTTTTGGGAAGAGAAGTTTTTACTTCCATTACTGTTCTTGTTATTATCGTTTCTTTATTATTATCATTACAATTATAATTATCATTATTATTATTATTATTATTATTATTATTATTATTATTATTATTATTTTATTGCTATTATAATAATATTATTGTTTTTGTTATTATCAACATCATTAACATCTAACATTTGCAATAATGATAGTGTTAATAGAATCAAAACCTCTCTTTAAAAATAGGATAAACATGTGAGATAAGAAGAGCCTAGGATATGAGTTACTGTGACTAAGCAATTCAGGAGTGAAAATCAGATTTTATAATATCAGAGTGGTTATGGCATATATACATGTACTCTCAGCATCAGTATGCATACATTGCCATGGTTTCTGTATGCATCTGTTTTACTTAAATTTGCATTTCTTGAAGTTTTGAAGTTTAGAGCTCTCTGTGATAGCAATTGATAAGAAATACTAAATTTTTACCCTAAACTATATAGTAATATTACATATTTTACAATAGTTTAGTATTTTGATATATATTGGTTGATGTCAGTAAATTTATATGATTCATTTCATGAAAACATACATGTATATGTATTATGTTTATCTATAGATACATCTATATGTTATTGATACTATTATTATTATTATTATTGTTGTTGTTGTTGTTATCACCATAATCATTATCATCATCATCATTATTGTTATTTACATTGTTAATATTATTGTTTTTAATTATTATTATTTTGGTGGTGGTGGTAGTGATGTTAATGCTATTTTTGCTATTTAATTTTTGCTATTATTGTACAAGTTCGTGCTAAACTAAGTTTTTAATGATAAAGATATTACCTTCAATTTTTGACATCAGTAATGTTACAACCAGAACCAATGTATTTTTCATTTTTCTGTGGTTTTAACAAGCTGTGAATTGAGTGATAATCTTTAATGAAGGGTATATTCATTCTTTGGTCTATTCCTTGATACATTCATTCTTTGGTCTGTTCAGAATTGGTGTCCTTTATGCTTAGTTTTTGAGCTCGTGCTGCATATTTTTATTTATTGATTCTCATGAGGACTTCTTGTATCTGATGTTTGACAATGAAATAAGGATTTTCCAGTTTGTAAAACCAAGCTTTTGAAATACTGGGAGTAAAAATCTACCTTAGACTTATGCAAATCAGGCCGCTTTTGTGACTAGGGAGGGTAGACACACAGGGGGATCTATGGTTCTTAGGAGTTTGATATTAGTACATCACAGCATTTTTCGGTAAGTCTCATGTATATAGTTATAATGAATTTGAATTTTCAGAATTTTTTGAGAATGGCAAAATCATATTGTACGGCTACAGTTAGATTTGTCAGCATTTTACATATGCTCTTATTCATAAAATGATTTAAACTTTTCAGATTTTAAAAGACACACCTTCAGGAAAAGAAGAGCACCTCTCATTTGGTAATGCAGGTGACCTTATGACCGTCCCTTTCCAGCCATCGGAAATTTGCATGCAGATTGAGACAGGAAGAGTGTACCACCCAGCTCCAGAGCGGTTCGGAGGTGTGGGTCTTGTGAAATCAAAGTTGGCCATTCAGTTGTCTAATCACTTTGTATTTACAAATGATGAAGATCATCCACCAACACATATTCAGTGGAAGGATCAGACTATAGAACTTTCTCAGAGTTTGGTGCCAGTACTTCAGGGATTAGAAAATGTAAGGAAATATAGTTTGGGTTTGGTAGAGGAAATGTAGGATTTTCATCTTTTTCTTTCATAAATAGTGATCAGTGAAATATGCTAGCCAAAGTGTTTAATGCTGGGAATATACTTTTTACACATGTTGAGGTATGTGATGTAACATTTTCATGATTATACATTTGTGAGCATAAAGGCTTCAAGTGATTGAAACATGGTTCTGAATATTGGGTATTGTAAATAACTATTGATAATAGATGTTATTATTTTTAAATTCATACTAAAGTTTGATCTGTGTATAATTGTCCTTGTTTTTAAGATGTAGTAAATTAATACATACACAAGATTTATTATTATTATTTTTTTTTTACATTGATATTAAGGATAATGATAATAATTATGTAGTAAAGAGTTCCTCCCCCTCCCCCCCCCCCCTCTCTCTCTCTCTCTCTCTCTCTCTCTCTCTCTCTCTCTCTCTCTCTCTCTCTCTCTCTCTCTCTCTCTCTTTCTCTCTCTCTCTCTCTCTTTTGAAAGTCAATTATACATAGTAGTTATAGCCTAAACAAACAAAGAACCAGGAGTACCAGCAGGGTTACTGGAAACTATCTTAGGCTATTACATTTATATGATAGAAATAGAAATGTTTAAGTGAATCAATATGTGGAGAGTGCTGCACGTACACTTTGTACATGACACAGACCCGCCACGTAGCAATGTTGCTGTAAGGGTTGCAGCCGAGGAAGCGGTTGGTCTGGTCTGGCCTTTTGTCGAATCATTTGCTGAGCTCTGTTTTGTACCATATCTAATAGGCTGAGGTACGATCGTGGGCAGGAAGACCATGCAAGGGGTGCATATTCCATGACTGAATGAACTTGAGCTGCATACAAAGTGGAAATACCACAACCATCCAGGAGGTGAGAGATGTGCCTCACACAGCTAAGTCTCCATGTGGCTTTCTTGGCAACATTATGAAGGTGTTTAGTGAAGGGCAGGGTAACATGGACTTCCACACCCAGGATGATGATGGATGCCTGGAGTGGCAGTGCTCTCCACTCCAACAGAACAGTGGGAATAAGTGTTTCATTGGTTTGCTGATATTGAGATATAATTATTAGCTGTGTTTTATCTGGAGCTAAATCGACTTGCCAGCATCTACCCCATAAGACATCAGTATATGCATGTGCCTCTGGGACAAGACAAAGCAGGTCATTAAAAAAGATGTTCCAGAGGAGTGGGCCGAGGACACCACCCTGCCGAACACTGGCACCTATCAGGATTTCCTCCAAGGAGCGATAATTCACTGCTATCTTGAGGGATCTACCCTTCAGGTAGTCAGGCAGAGAAAATATCTGCGCATTCTCATGCTGTTGAGATAGGCAGTGAGGCTGAGGTGTTGCACCATGTCAAATGCCCATGCAATGTTGAGCGCTATAACAAAGGTGTCCTTGCTTTGGTCAAGGGGCTTGTGTGAAGTACTGGTCATGTGGAGCAGTAAGTCAGCTGCTGACCTGATTGTTTGAAAACCAAATTGCCTGTTTCTTAGCCGATGCTTAGAAGTAAGGAACGCTTTAATTTTGTCAGCTATGATGGAATCAAAGATCTTGCCAAGAACTGAGAGGAGGGAGATGGGTCTGTAGTTCTTGGGATTGGTTTTTGTATCTTTTTTGGGAATGGCCAGCACCCTTGCTACCTTCCAATGGGATGGCCACTTTCCAGAGGTTAGTCATCTCTAGAAAATACTTGTAAGAGGTGCA
>NC_091553.1:11639859-11662359 GCF_042767895.1 Penaeus vannamei
GCCTGTCCTTGTATTTCAAAGGCCTGGTAACGCACTCGGGCACAATACTTATTTTAATATCAAATTATGTACGAATGAATTTTTTTAGAACAATGTACACTGCATGATGTGACTTTTTTCTTCTTTTTTACAAATATGACGGGGATGAATGAAAAACTTGAACCTTCAGTAGGTGGTCGACTGATCGGAAAAGTTAGACCACTTTCTGTAAAGGTTGACTGATGTTCCGCTCTCCCGATGTGGTGCCCGGGCATTTATCATTCTCAGTTGTCGGAACATCAACATTCAAGATGTTGGAAGTAGCTGGGCGACCGAATGTCATTTTGAGATTTGCACTGCAGAAAAGTAGCAATGAATTACTCTCTTCATCTAGTCATACATTTCTTTTTATCCATTCTTTTTATTTTTTATTTTAGGAAGAGTGGAAGGCTCTTACTTCTTTCCCCTGACGACGCCATGAGTGAAGTTGACATGGAATAAGAGAGCTCAGCGGTGGTTATCTGGGCAGTGCCATCCTATAGTCAAGATATTAATCCCGGGAGCTCAGAACACACACAAAAGAACTCAATATCAGTCATACATCATGATCCATTCCCGTATCTCGTGTGACCCACCTATTGTATCACTGTTTCACTACAAACGGCATGTTCATCATTTATGCTTTTCACAGCAAAGGCTCTCATGAAATCCAGCACTACCGCAATGAGAAAGCGATCACTAAAACCTTGACGTAGAGTTTATAATCGAGTATTTTAATCACTAAAAAGACTCCAACTACACAAAACGCTTGTAATATCTCTCTCTCTCTCTCTCTCTCTCTCTCTCTCTCTCTCTCTCTCTCTCTCTCTCTCTCTCTCTCTCTCTCTCTCTCTCTCTCTCTCTCTCTCTCTCTCTCTCTCTCTCTCTCTCTCTCTCTCTCTCTCTCTCTCTCTCTCTCTCTCTCTCTCCCCCCCCTCTCTCTCTCTCTCTCTCTGTCTTTTACACGCACGCGCACATCCACATCCACCCACACAGACACAAACACACACACGCACACGCACACGCGCGCACACACACACATACACATGCATATATAAATATATGTTTATCTATATATTTATATATTTATTTGTCCATCTATTTGTTTATCTATCATTTCACCTATCTATCTTTCTATCTGTCTATCCATCATTTTGGTAGTAGTGACCAGTACGTTATTGTGTTTGTGTCTTGAAGAATCCTTTGGGTTATCGTTGTTGATATTCCACCTCACGAGTTTACATCACGTTTGTAGAGCAATGTGCGCCACAATGGGCATGTTTGATTGTTTCCTTGAATGACCATAATGAGTTTAACATTACAGTTCCGAAGAAAAATCATAATTCTTTTTTCTTTTGCACGACATTTTTTATGGAAAGGTCTCTTATGTACTATGTATATGTATAGTGAATTCTAAAATATTACTCATTCTCATTTCTTTTTTCATCCCAAGTTTTATATCGATAAAACACCGATGATATGAAAATCCACCACTCATATATGCCTCTTTCACGTCACGAATACTCATACCATTACAAAATACCCCGTCAGTAAAAGCAAAGGCAGGATATATCCATCCTGCCTTTGCTTTTACTGACGGATACCGGATACCGCATGGCTAGCACTATGAAAACGCTTGTTTACATATCAAAGCGCGAGGGGAGGAAGCACGTGCGCTTCAGTTTGGCGTATGTGTGTTTCACATTGACGATTCATCTAGTTGAAGGGCACTCAGGAAGATAGTTCATCATGAAGTCGGGGCCCAACATTCTAATCACAGGTAAGATTAACAGATAATTTCTGGCACAGACTAACAATAACGACAAGGGTCCCTGTGTATGGGCAGGTTATGACAACGCATTTAGTGAATCTTGTAAGGTCTTCTGGCATAAAGCAATCATTACTTGATTGCTCTTGATCTAACGATGTCATGGTCTTGCTCCACGCTTCAGCAAACATGTTATGTTCATCGTCATGTGTATTCAAAAGGACAAGCTAGACTGTAGAGTATTTTTCTTGCTTGGGGAATAGTACACTTTTTCATTTATGGGTAACATCGGCAATACTAATTAAGGCAGCTGAACTACATATACCGAGGAAAGTATAATAGAATTATTGACTAGTGTTTGTACATGTCAGGGATGTTAATAAAATTGTGGGGACCTCACTGGTTGTTCTTGAATTCAAATTCAAGGGTTGCCTTTCTAAGAGTCCACAAACCTCGATGTCTCAAAATACTGAGAGTTTTCTTAAAAGGACGGTGAAATACCCTTAGGAGAGGGGGTCTGGGGGCTTGCCCCTGATAGGAGGATAGGAAGGTATGCTTTGTTTGTATGGCGAAATACCCCCAGGAAAGGGATAAGGAAATACTCCATGGAAGGGGGCCCAGGGGCTTGCCTCCGGTAGGGAAATACCCCAGGGAAGGGCGTCCCGGTTAGGTTAGGTTAAGAAATTTTGTCGGGATTTTGGCAACACTGACACGGGCACATCTTGCATCGACACTAGACTCTCGTTCGGATATTTCAAAATTTTCACTTTTGATTCCACTATTTCTCCCGTGTATGTGCCCTTCCCCTTCAACCCCTGATTCTCTACGGGTCCCCCAAGATTGAAGGGGGTAGGAGAAAAAAAAAATCACAAATAGGCACAGCTGTCTTACTTAGAATTACCAAAACATCATTTTGTCTACATTTGCACAGATGGATGTGTGGATGGATGATGAAACAAGTGCGCGGAAAGGTCAAAAGAATTTTATGTGTGGAAGATGATTTTAAAAAGATCTAAGCATGCGCGTAAAGTTACCCAAGAATTACATTTGCACAGTCCGGAGGACAAAGTCTTTGGAGCATAGACTACTTGACTGCTTCCAAGTTCTGTGACCATAAACTGCTTGGAAGGTCTTCAAAATCCAACCCATCAGAATGGGTAATTTTCTAAAATACGTCTGCCAAACGGATTGCAACATTTTTGGTAGCGTTGGATTCCTCTCACTTTCGTCAATGCAACTATGTAGGTTTTATTGCGCAGAAGCACCCCACATTCTTGGCCTTGATTTTGGGGGTTTCCCTGCAATAATTTCTATATATTTGGAAAATAGACAGTGAGAAGAATCCAGCATTACCAAAATGGTCACAATCCATTTGGCAGACCTATTCTAGAAAATTACATCAGCTTGCTTATGCCATGATAATGCTTGATAACTGAAATTAGTACAGTTTGATAACTGACTAGTAAGTAAATATTATTTCTACTTCTCTTTATAGTAAACTTTTTAAAACTTCGCTCTCAAAGACAGTCATAGTTTCTCATATAACTTTATGTGATAAAAATTATATAATTTTTTAGTTTCACACTACCATCCTACCTTGCAGTTATTATTTTTTGTTTCAATTACTCACAGCTTGATTTCTTGTCAA
Source organism: Penaeus vannamei (assembly GCF_042767895.1). NCBI lineage: Eukaryota > Metazoa > Arthropoda > Malacostraca > Decapoda > Penaeidae > Penaeus > Penaeus vannamei. The sequence continues at coordinate 11,643,294 of NC_091553.1, forward strand.
TTTCCAGCACAAAAGATGCAGGTTAATGTAATTGTTGATGATTGACTACACCCCTCTGAGAATAAGTCCAGCTATTCCTGGGAATTCACAAACATCATATTATGGATTATAAACCTTCTTAGCTTAGAGCTTTGTGCCCATACCACCTCCCTATTCTTGTATTTCCCTATCGTCTGACCCCCACCCAATTACTATGGACTTACTCATCGTGTGAAACTTAAATGCAACCCAATTTCTTAGTTTCTGATATTATTCTAAGTAGCCTTTTTTTAATAGGTACTGCAGTTATTGGGCTAAACAACTTTGGGCTGCTGATCAAGCAACTTTGATTCTATATATTCCTTTACAGGAGTGTTTGAACACCTACCCATGTATAATGGCAGGTTCTTGCTTTCTGGGGGAATTACTTTAATTCTCTGTCTTCTGCCTCTCTTGGATTTGTTAATAAGTTTGCAGTGGACCTCCGTACATATATTATAAAGTATCTTTCCATTTTTGTAAAAAGAAGAGACTTTTTTTACTTTTCCAGTAATAAACATTTATCATGTCCTCTAATTTTTAGATAAGAATTCTGTTCTTGTGTTATTATATTTTTTTGTGAGGCTAGGATTCCGTACTTTGCATTAAGAAGCCTAACTATGGTGCACAGGTTTTTTCTATAATGATAGTATTAGTAATGTTCAACATCTTGTTTTAAAGGTCATCCATCTTATTCATTTACCTTTTTGATGATTCCTTTTGACTTTTGATGACTCAGTATGATGACTGAAGCTCATGCCACTACTCACAAACAGGCCTAGATCATTTACAACAATTTTTGTTGTTGACAGAATATGATCTATGTCTATTTCAAAGGAAGCATTTGAATCAAGAACATATACAGGATGGCTAACAAGAATATTTTCTTTTCAGGAACACCTGGTGTGGGCAAGTCAACATTAGCACAGCAACTAGCTGAGAGGTCAGGGCTGGAATGGATAAATGTTGGAGACCTTGCAAAGAACAACAACTTTTTTGATGGTTATGATGAAGAAAGAGGTTGCCCCATTCTAAATGAAGATAAGGTTGTTAAGTTATATAATTTTCAGTTTTTCTTGTATATGATATTGAACTTCATTTAGTTAATTTATTATCTTTGTACATTTATGAAGTTTTTCTGTGAAGATGATAGATTTTCAGTTTATATATACATATTTACATATTTCTTATTGATAGTTAAATACTACTTTTTGCCTTTATAAGTTGGTAAAGGATTTCAGTTCTTAATAAAAAGAGATAAAGTATACAAGACCAAGTGTTTGTAACTTGCATGAATTTGATTTCATTAGTAATTTTGACTAGATAATCAAAATATGTTGTTGCTTTTGTGAAAAAATGTTTAGGTTTAACCCAATGTCACTAGGAACATGTAATGTTCTCTGTGGCATTGTTTTATGAAATGTGCTAGACATGCATAACTCCACAAGTGTTTAGCCAAGGAGTCACCTATGTGACCTTGCCTAATTTTTTTCATAATGTTGTTAATATCAACATTTTTATTATTATAATTTATAATGTCGTTAACAGCACTCATAGCAATTTGAAATAAGATAAATATTTCTGAAAATTGAGGAAAAGGGGTAAATAGGTGAGATAGGTAGTACTAGAAATTGACTATTGGCTAAGCACTTATGGAGCCATTTAAGTTTAAACAAAATTAATAGGCTAAACTTATACTGGGCTGTGCTTAACAGTATTGGGTTAACATTTAAAACATGAAAGGGGACTCTTGACATGCCTTATATAAAGTAGTTGATCATACATTTGTTATATTATTTGATAATATATATTGAACAACTGCGTATTTAATTAAACAGTTATATTTTATATTCTCAGTAAGTGTAAAAATGTATGCTTCAAAATGTAATATGAAGTACTTTCCTCACACATCATGTAGTGAAGTAAATATTGCAAGATATTGATGTAGAATCTGGGTAACATAGATGTTTTATGAAAAAATGTTGATATGCAATACTATACCAGTATACCTCTGTCCATCAGACTTAAGATGTTTTTGTGTTGCAGGTTCTAGACGAGATGGAAGATATGATGGAAGAGGGAGGAAAAATTGTTGACTACCATGGCAGTGAATTTTTCCCAGAAAGATTCTTTGACATAGTCTTTGTCCTTAGAACTGACAATACTCTGCTGTATGACAGACTTGCTGCCAGGTACTGTCCTTGTATTGTTGTTTACATTACCTAAATTGTTTGTGAGAATCAAAGACAATCATCCTCTTCATCTTCATATCTCAAAAAAAAAATTTGCTTGATGGGTAGGTGACGTGAATATACTGTCATGGAAAATTTGGCTGAGGGCTGGGGTGACGGAAACTTGCTGTAATAAAGGCTAGGATCATGGGAATGACTCAACAAGAGTGCCGAAAGGTCTTAGAGGGTGATTAGACTCACTAGGCAATTAAGAAGGGCTTTTGCATTATTTCCATCAAGAAATGATTTTGGAATGTACCATCCATGAGCCATGACAGGAAGAATGCCAGCACCAGGGAGGACACTATTTCCATGCTCAGTACTTATATTTTAGTAAAATGCTTTAGGTATGATTATTAGCCTCAGTCTACCTCTCCGTTTAAAAATAATAGAAATTTATGGTAAGTTCATGTTTTAATACTTCATAGTTGCATTCCAAGTTTGATGAAGTCCTGTATTCCCAAATTAAGGTGATATTTTGAATATGATTGTTAGCTTAATTTCTTGCTTTTCAGATTAAACTACTTTTTTCTTCTGATTCCTTTTTCTTTTACAGAGGTTACCAAGGAAAGAAATTGGAAGAAAATGTTGAATGTGAGATAATGGCAGTTCTTTTGGATGAAGCAAAAGATAGTTATGCAGAACATGTGGTCCATGAATTGTTTTCTAACACTCCAGAAGACATGGAAAGTAATTTAGAAAAAATTCTATTGTGGATTGAAGCTTGGAAGAAGGAAAATGGGGTTTGAAATAAAATAGGTTTGATAGGTACTTTTTAGTTTCATTTATTCTTTCATAATATACAATTCTATGTTCATACTATCAACAAACTGCCTTTTATGACAATTTTCAACACTGCAGTACACATTGCCACAAAAAACATAAGGATTTCATGATGTTGATGGGTCATATATATATATATAAATGCCAATACAATGAAAATGTACTTTAGAATAATGTATCAAGTATTTGTGTAAATGAGAGCCAAAAAGAAAATACTCTGTATCTGTTCTGAAAGGACACAATTATGAATTACAATGTGAACATCTATTAGCTCACAAACAGCTAAATGTTTATGAAAAAAATTATTCAAGAATACACCTTGTGACATTCTTTACATTATAATTTTACATATCTTGCATTACTGTGCAGAAATGACAGTTTTTCCTCTAGCATGACCATTGATGACATGGGTATATGCATCTGGTGCAGCCTCAAATGGAAATACTTTATCAATTACTGGTCGAATCTGGAATATAAAATTAATGGTGTTAGGACAGGTCAGTCATAAACTTAAGAGTTAACTTTATACAAAAAATTAACCAAAGAGGCATCCTCTTCAACTAGGTTCCAATATAAGTGTGTATAAAGTAATTAGGGAAAAAATAAGGATATGGTAAGAAAATTAAGATTCTTTGTACATGTAAATAAATAATATTAATCACTTTCTAATACAAATATCAAATTGTTACTCTTTACAGAAAAAGAGATTAAGTTTAACAGATAAACTGTAACTGGATTCCTTTGTTGTAACAAATAAAAGAATGAGAATAAGTATATAATTGTTATATGCTTCACTTTATTGTATATAAAATTATGTTATCTATGTAACAGATATAGGAATTGTTGAAGAATCATTCTTCTACATACTGTACATTTACCTTATTCTTTGACATCATATTAGATATCTCCTTTAAAGCAAATGGATTTGGCATGTAGAAAGCCCATTTGTATGCTCTTCCTTCTGACAATGATGATACATTTTGACACGCTACTTGTTTGAGGCTCTGGAAAAATAGGAACTGATCAGTATCCATAGCAGCTTTTAAAGCTATGGAGATATATAAGCCATATGATATTTGTCTGAAACTATTATAAAAAAAATACCATAATTTAACATCACTTTTCATTATTGTTTATGTACATATGAAGCAATTAAGATGAACTGAAATGAAAATGTATATAATGCAAATTATATATACAATGGTAAGTCCATCAAAACCAAATTCAAATAAAGATGACCTGGAGAAAATCTAGTGTCTACTAAAATTCAGTTGAGTATACACAAACCTTGATAAACCCAGGCAGTATTCCCAACTCATCTGTATTCCGCAGAAGTGGGGGTGATAAGGTAATATAAGATGATCCCATCCAAGGCCGCAATGCTTGAAGATAGTCTAGATCATCAGGACCAGCAGCATTAATCACAACATCAAACCTTCAGAAGAAAAATTATATTAAAATAAAGTACAGCATAACTACTGAGTTTTTACTGGTAGGATGATTTATCAATGTACCCATTCATGTTCAACTTTTTAATCTAAATTAATTTTACCCTTGATCAGCAATAAGCAAATCCTTTGTTTCTGGATTTCTGTAGTCTAACACTTCCACTGCACCAAGACTGGTCACCAAATCTGAGGCATCTTCACTACAAACAGCAACAACCTGTAAACACACATATTTGTGTACTCCAATAAATTATTTATTAAAAATATTCAGTCCAGTATTCAAGAATTTGCCTCATCTTACAATACCTGTTCTAAAGCAAATAGTGTAAGACCTAACCTGAGCTCCCCAAACAGACAGCATTTGGCACATAAATGACCCCACTCCTCCAGATGCTCCAAGGAGTAAAACCCGTGTTCTTGGTGCTGTATATTCTGTTATCAGTCCAGACACAACCACAGTGCTCCAAGCTGTAAGACCTGCATATGGGATGGAGGCTGCTTCTTCTGAAGTGATGTTTGTTGGCCTACTGCATACCTTGAGACATTACATGAAATGGATAATTAAGGAGACTCAATTAATGAAATTCTTAAAATATTGCATAAACAACAAAACAATTGTGGTTTTCCTGATAATTTTTTTTCATCTAATTTCAAACTACTTTTTTGTGTCTTACATTTGATGCTGCAGCAACTACATATTCTGCATGTGAGCCTTGGCGTTGTGGACTAACGACACCCCAAACTTGATCTCCAACAGCAACATTCTTAACAGCTTTACCAAGGGCAACAACCTCACCGGAAAAATCTCTTCCAACTGTCATAAGATACAGAAAATACAAAATAAAATATATACAAATAAAAGTGTTTGATAAAATTGTAGGAAGCTACAGTTAATGAAGTGCCCATACCAAAAAATCATTCATTTAGAAAATATTCCCTCGTTTCCTGTCCCAAGATATGTCCTGTGACGAACATTATGCAGATATTATGTTCTATTGCATTATTAAACACTTTCTTGTGTTTGGGAGGTACTTCATGGTGATGTTTTTGAAAGCATAATAAAGAGATGTTGCATTATCTGAGAAATACAAAATAAACAAAATACACTACTACAAGGATTGACACTGCACAACTTGAAGTCAGGGATAGCTATACTTTCATACGTTCTTGCTTAAACTCACAACCAGTTTTGATTAATTTATTCTTTTTCAGTTCAAGATGCTCCATATATATTTCCAAATATTCTGAAAAAAAACTGGAATTACATTTTGTTTCATAAAAGAATTTGAAAAAAACTCAACTGTAGCATCATAATTAGTTCATATTAACGTATTATTAAAACCTGACAATAAATACTAGAATATAAGTCAGAAAATTACCTTTACCCTGAATTTACCCTATGGTAATACCTTTAGAATTTTTTTTCTGCTGTCCATGATTGAGGCTATAAAAAGATTATAGAGGGCTGTAACTACTCCATGACTAGTTAGCCCCCCCTCCCCAAAAAAAAAGAAAGAAAAAAAAATATATATATATATATGCTCAGGTCATGCGGCTTGGACTTTCCTTCCCTCTTAGCATATGGGGCTTGGTGTATCATGGCAAGAAAAAATGCCACCCAGTGTGATTACATTACTATCTCCCACCATGCTGAAATACCTAAGTGTTTTTAGTTATAGAAAGACCATTTAAAAAAAGTATGAATGAGAATGAATATCTTCACAATACAAGAGATATATGTATTTCTGACAAAGATATATTTAAAACCAGTCAAATACATCTCTTGTATTGGGAAGATATTCATTCTCATTCATACCTTTTCAATGTCTGTTAACATAAATACAGTTCTGACCTTTTAAGTACCTGCATCCAGTACAGGAAGAAAATATTTTCATCTTCAATATTATTGTGTGAAATATTACTAAGGCAATGAAATAAAGATTCAATAAAATATTTAATCATACTACTGTATATACCAAACACATAAGAATAATAATGAAATAAATAAATAAAAATTCACTGAAACTAAGATACTAACCTGTTAAGGGAAATTCAATCTGATTGATGTCAAATATGCCTTGCTCTGCTCTGCCAAGAGTTCGCATTATATTCAAGACTTTCCCACCATAGCCATCTGCAAGTAGGGGTCATATATCAGTAAAATATGACTGGTCTGATAAAATGCTCAATTTTCCATGCTTATTTTTATAACATCCTTCTTTCCCATTGATACCAGGATGGCAAAAAGGCATGTGATTTTAGTTTATTGATTGTATTAACATACAGATGGCTCCACAAGTATTCAGCCACCAAGGAGTCAATTGCTGGATCTACACATCTCACCTGTTTACCCTTTTCTTAGATTTTTTTTTTTTTACTTTTTATTGCAATTATAATTGTTAATAAAAATCTTTAATAATACCAGTAAAATCAATAAACACATTAATAGTAAAAGCATAAAAAAAAAAAAAAAAAAAAATCCTCAAAGCCTGTTGGAAGGGGTAGATCAGGTGAGGACACATAGGTATAGGGTGACTGACCACTTGTAGAGCCATCCATGTGCAAACCAAATTCACAGAACAAAATTACAGTGGACGGTACATGTACCTTGCAGCAACAGGTTAAATATACCTTTAAATTTTCACTTACTAATCACAGCTGTATCAATAGGATTTACAGATGCAGCTTGAACTTTCACAAGTACATCCCAAGGTCGTAGTATTGGAGGGACTCGCACTACATTTAGTGAGAGTCCATCTACTCCATCATATCCATTGGACTGCCACGCCTTCATACGATATCCTATAGCAGCAGGAGCTTCCTATTTGGAAAAGCATAAATATTCATGAAGGGAGACTTTCTCTTGGCCTTCCAAATTACATTCAACAATTTGTAACCTTTCATAAAGTGTGAGATGGGAGCAGATGTATGACACAGACAAGAGCATTAAAATATCTGATCAAAAAAACATTTTACATAAACTAACTTTTATAATAGCTAAATCACTCATATTAAACAGAACACCAAAGTTTTAAAATTGCTAACAAAAACAGAAATAAAAAACAACTATATAAGAAAGGCTAAGCCATTCAGACAAATATAATACTACTAATATGGTCTCATATTGAAGATATAGCAAAAATGCTGACACTATACCAAAGTATTGTCAGTCTGAAAATGGAAGATATACATATTTCAGGAAAACAAAAATAAACAAACACAATAGAATAATCAGATTTGATTGTTCACATACCATTGTTTGAACACTGCCTCTCTTGCATGTTGTGCTAAAAAGTCTGGTCCACAATGCTTGTTTGTGAGAGTGATTTGTGATCACACTTCGAATCAGAGAACAGTTTGCCATAATAAAAGTTAGAAAAGAGAACTTCTCATAATATCTTCTAGTTTTTTAAACCTGACAAGAAAGAAAACATTAATATTAATAGGCATATTCCTTACATCACTAATAATCATACATATTAACATGGCAATCTTTAAAAATCAGAGATTAACAAAATCTTCTCCATCATCAAGACCAAAATGGTGCTAATTCCAAGAGCCTTGCTGATATCAATCCCAGGTAATTCTACATGTGATCTCTATCTGTATTAGTGATCACGATATTGGTGTAGAAAATAATGAAGGTTTATGAGAAGCAATCTAACGTGATTTTTTTTACTTATTTTAATCAGGTTTAATGGAAAATGGTCTTAAGTTACAATTACTTTGACAAAACTAAACAGTTCAAATAAATAATACTTTTGCGTATATGACACTCAGGCTTTTACAGAACAGATTTTCATCCAACACAATCCTTTTGCAAATTGAAAATAAAGAAATTGTTGAATATAGAAATATAAAACCATCTTTTTTAATTTCACCTTTCACTCATAAACAATAGTGACCTATTATGGAAAAGCAATTCCAGATGCAGTATATCTACCCATAAATTAACCACTTGCTCTATGTTACAATATGGTATACAGATAAATGATATGATTAGAATATTTGTTGTATAAGGAACCAATCCAAACTATCCTTTCTGAGGAGGATATTTGCTGGCTTCTTCACTGTACTGCTAACTAGCAAGGAGGTACCTACAATTGCTCTGCACATAGCATGCCAGGTGGGCAAATTAAATGTAACTAAAACCAGGAACTTTACACGTTTCTTTATGAACTCATCTAAAAGCAACCACCTTTTATACAATCTGTGTCCCAACATAACCCTAAAACCAATAACTTCTCCAGTAATTCAGGACGGAGTGTGTGGTAAGAGATGTTCATTTCACAGAGTGAGGTGAGTTGTGACATTACCTATGTGGTGCATCACTCAGACTCAGGCTATATCTCACCAATAGTACGTGTTAAAGGGGGGGAGGGGGTCAACAATGACAAACATAGAGAGTACCCCATAATACAATATGGCCATTTCCTAGGGATAACCCATCCCCTTTCCAACTACTAGATCTTGTATCATCATTATAGTCATTCATGTATATATTTACATATGATGGATTTTCAGATGTACACTAATTTTAGAAAATACCAGGTCTACTTCATTCTTATCCATCACTTCAGACAGAAGCTGCCATCTCACCCCAAAGTACAGTTGTTTTGCCCCAAGACAATCATTTTCACCCAGCAGTCATTTCTTCTAATTCTAACAACTGAAAATATAGGCCTCTTGTGCTCCTTTAGGAAAATAATTTCATTCCAGAGATATGTTCGAAAAGGCCTAGGTATATGCACATTCTGCTGTTCATGGAGTTTTCCCATATTGCATTCAAAGCAAAACTAGAGTGAGGTTGACTAGTGGCATACTTCAAAAGTCAGCTGGTGTAATCTAACCTCATTCCATGTGATGTGCCACCTGGTTAGGTTAGGTTAGGTTAAAAAGAGGAAGGCATGGGGGTGAACCGCCACTGCCTGTTGCATTTGGAATTCCTATTCCAAGAAGTTACATAAGTTGGATGAGATTTTTTGACCACTTAGAACCTTTACTTTGGCATCCAGGATACATTGTTCATCTAGTCCATGTCGCCCTCCTTCGCAGGTGAACGGGTGATATCACAATAGCATTTGTATGTAAACACTGACACCTGCAACCATAAAATAATGGAAGGTAATTTTTTAGTGTTTTATTGTTGTTGACAAAAGGGTATTTTTGTGTTTGTCAGTTGCAATTATGTTACTTATGCATCAGAAGAGCTGCAAACCTAAAAAATAGACATAAGTATGATAAGGTAATGATTGTTTATTTTTATTCAAATTGCATTGTGGACAGTAAAGACCTCGGAGGTTTTGAATGCAGCCTCGTCTTCTTGCTGTTCCTGATACATTGTCTGTCTGAGCAAAACAAGTTCCATCAGGTTTGACGAGAAGTTTTGACCATTCGGAACCGCTACTTTGGCGCTCACAACGTCCAAGCCTTATCAACGAAATATTCAGGTTTACAGTACATTTTTTCTTTGAAAAACATACCTGATAATAATCTGATTTATCAGACACACCATCAGTGAAAACTACTATAACAATTACTTATCAAGTTAGTAGGAAACAGTATGAAGACACTTGCATTGGTGTATTATTATTTCAATATTAATCATGAGGCAACACATTCTGAACAAATATAAGCAAAACACATGCCACTTAAAAGCCTAAAACGTATAATGAGTATGCAGATCGCAAATACAAATAGAGAAACAGAGACAAATTAATAAGTAAGTTTACGTAACAACTCCGCCTGAACCGCTTCGTCTTCTGTTTTGTTTACATCACAGCGTTCGTGTAAAATTGCATGCGCATTTTGGATGGAACTATTTTATACTCCCTATTATTTGATATTAAACGACAATAAAGATAACAAACAGAAAAATGATTAATATTACAATATTATCTTAGATCTAAGAATGTTAGAGGAATGTAGAAAAGGTATTAAAGATAACTAATATGTTCTTAGTGCAAAAATATGTTTGACCCATTTTGATTATATGTTCATCAGAAATTTATTTCTGACGAAGATATAATCGGAACCGGTCAAATACATCTCTTGCACCGAGAAGTTATCCAGTCTCATGCATTATTATTTTTTATTTGTCGCAATGAACACAGTTTGTCAAATGATTATCAAAATTCTACATTACTATTATTGTCAATACTATGCTAACTTATAATCTTTATTTAGTATGAACAAAGAAACTGTTATCATGTCTTATTGATTATCATCACTTTATGGGAAAATTCTGTAACATTATTCTTATACAGAAAAAATAACTAGTCTCGTCCCCGCTGTACTGGAATATGTGTAACTATCAAGTGTAGCGAACAAGTACGTCGGAATCCGGCCATATTTTCATCCTCTTGATACGCGTCCTGTCACTCGAAGCCACCAGACGGTCCTTCACTGACTCCTTATCGCGCTTGGGCATCTCCCATTTTACCTATATCGTTTTTTTCGTAGATTTTGAAGTTAAAATCGAAACATGTATTAATTCCCGTGTTCATTACGAAAGCAAATTACAATTTTGTTTTATTAGATATATTACACTCTCGTTTACGTCTATCCATAACATTGCCCGTTAAATGTGCGTTAAACAGAGGGAAATAGAGAAGAACCAAGACCCAACCATAATACAAATTTTGGCTCGAGGACGCTGGTTGAGGAATCCTACACTTTTTCTCCCTTCTTCCGGGTGTGGCTAAGGTTGGATAAGGTTTGTTACTCTCTCATAGATACAGTTCGTGTCCAGATATTCAGAAGTTTGGGAAGTGAAAGAGAAATGGATGAAATACGGATAGAATCGGTAATCACAAATGCTTAAAGAAGGGGGGGAGTGAGAAAAGGGACAGAGATATGGAGATGGAGAGGAAGACGAAGGGGAAAAGGGAGAATGATAGAAAAAGGAAGACTGAGTGGTAGAGGAAGGAGAGGAAAAGGCAGAGGGAGATAGAAAGGCAAGAAGGGAGGATGAAAGAGAGAGACAAAAAGAGAGAGAGAGAGAGACAGGAGGGGTGGGGGTGGGGGGGAAGGAGAGGGAGAGCAGAGTAAGAGGGAGAGTGTGGGAGAGTGGAGAGGGAGAGAGAGGAAGGGGGGATAAAGAGGGAGAGAGAGGAAGGGGGGATAAAGAGGGAGAGAGAGGAAGGGAGAATAAAGAGGGAGAGAGGGAGAGGGAGAGAGAGAGAGGGAGAGGGAGATAGATAGAGAGAGAGAGAGAGAAAGAGAGAGAGAGAGAGAGAGAGAAAGAGAGCGAGAGAAAGAGAGAGAGAGAGAGAGAGAGAGAGAGAGAGAGAGAGAGCGAGAGAGAGAGACACAGAGAGAGAGAGAGTGAGAGAGACAGAGAGAGAGAGAGAGAGAGGGAGAAGGGGGGTGAAAGAGAGTGAGAAAAAAGAGAGAGGGGGAGAGGTGAGTGAGAGGGAGAGAGGGGATAAAGAGGGGGAGATTAAAGAGAGAAAGGGAAAGAGAAGGGAACAGGGAGAGAGAGAGAGGGGGGAGACTGTAAAAAGAAGAGAAACTGGAAAAAAGAGAAATTGGAAAAAGGAGGAGATAGAAGAAAAGAGAGAAGAAGAGAGAGAGAAGAAGAGAGAGAAGAAGAGAGAGAGAGGAAGAGAAAGAAGAAGAAATAGAAGAAGAAAAAGAAGAAGTAGAGAGAAAAAGAGGAAGAGAGAGAGGAGGAGAGAGAAGAAAAGAGGGAAGAAGAGAGAGAAGAGACAGAAGAAGAAAAAGTCGAGAGAGAGAGAGAGAGAGAGAGAGAGAGAGAAAGATAGATAGATGGATAGCTAGATAGAGAGAAGGGGGAGGGAGGGAGGGAGGGAGAGGGCGAAAGAGAAAGCCGTATGCAGAATTGGGAATATGTGAGGAAGGAGTCTACACCTCACGATAACATCCCCGTAATCGTTTTCTGAAGAAAAAGTATGTCTGTAAGCTACATTATACATGCAATATAGCTTTTACATTATCGGGTTTCTCAGAAAAAGTCGGAGCTATATCTACGTAGTCTTCAAGAGATGAAAAAAAACAATGTTTCGTTTTCATTAGTCTTCTCTCTCTTACTTTGTACACCTCTTCGTGTCTTGGTTCAATGGGCAGTCTTTGATCCATGCCTAAAAGACCCGTTAAGTTTAGCTCATCAAACTTTACAACACCCATAAACATACGAATCGAACACGTTATTTTTGTCACTTTTCCTACTCTTTCAAAAAATAGTTTCGCCAAAAGTAAATTAACTACGGCATCGACCGCCCAGCAAGATGAAAGGGTTTTCTGAACATATGGTACATAGCTGGAGGTGATGGGCGCCCAGAAAGAACAGGCGTCATGTGGAAAAGTAGGGTTAAATATGACGCTAGTGTAGGGCAGGCTTCGGTATTAGGGACACAAAGCAGTGGGTTGGGACAGGGGGCGGAGAGTGAAGCAGAGTGAAGGAATGTTTTTGAGAATATGTAGAGAGAGAGAGAAAAAAAATGATGTATTGATTGATATATGATGCATTATTAGGAGCAGTGAGCATAACAAGGGACTGCGTATATGTTGACAGCACACGAGATGAATGGAAATTAATTGGCTGCGAATGTGGACCACATAATGAAAACAAATATATAATCACACGTATTAACGAGTGTCTCGTAAAATCGTTGAACCTTTAAATCATACTCAATAATTGAAAATAACACATGACGTTAAGGAACGCACCATTCAATCAACAAATACCTCGCATGCCGCTTATTAAAAAGTGGATCTTCAGGAATTCCAGTTGGATGTGTACATGACTTTCATTATCAAAATATTGACAGAGAGCACACTGTACATTCTCGCTTATATACAGTTCATTCCAATTTACGACTTCCGAATAGCAAATCACAAGTAAAACTAATCATTCTGAGACACTGTGGCCTTGAAAAGCATTGGGTTTCCTGAAAGTAGAACGGTGTCATCCACACCACAGTGGACGAACCGTTGTCCAGTAACCAAGCGTACCTGTGAAATTTAATAGTCATCCTAAACAGTGGATGTCCCGGTCGACTGCTACAAAGATCTGAACAAATTTATGCTAACCACAAGTGTAATTAGGATGACAAAAACGCATTACCGCTTAATGACAATAAAATGATGTGTTCCAATATACAGTGACCTCCTAACCTCCTGTAGACGACCCTGACCCCTTGAAGCCATGTCTTAGTGACGTCACGGGAGGCGATGGTCGTGGGTTCATATAAATACAGACGAGGCCTCTCGCTGCCTCACTCCACGGCTGACCCAGGTAACGGCACCTTGGAACCCGGGGTGAGTACAGTTATATGCCAGAATTTCTTAACTCTGCATTTGCATATCCCTTAAAACGAAAGGTCTTTTTGTTGGTAAGAAAAGTGAATTGATGCTTGCTGGTGTTCAGTGTCCACTTGGTATTCTGATACAGTGTTTCGGCAATAATATATCTATATCTGAACATAAGTAACAGACAGACTGCCATTTCCAAGAGAAGTTCCATTCTGAAAATGCTTTAAGTAACCCTACATATGGCTCCAGAGAAAGCCCAGCACATATGCCTAACCGCGCTACCCGGTCCTTCCTCAGATGACCCGCTTGGCGAATGTGTTCGTAGTCTTGGTCGCCGCGGTGGTTGCGGTGGCCGGCCGGGGGGACCGCGCCGCCCACTCCCTCGTCGGCGCTCCACCGCCCGCGCCCTCAAAGCCGGTGCCCAAATTGTAAGCTCGGAGGAACCACACTTTTGTTGATAACATTTAACATGTAGATAACCTGCGCATATGCTGTTAATATCAAGGACATGTTTTATATTGTGGATATTAGGAACATATATAATTCATAGGATTATGTATTTGTAGATTTCGTAGATAATATAATACAGCTGAGTGTAATTTGTTTTATTTGTTGCGTGGGCCAGTTGTTCTGGTGGGTTCAGCGTCCGGAAGGCGGTCCTTTCCGGGTCTCGGCCACCCAGTCGTCTCAGGTTCCAGGTAGGTGGAACTCCAGCCGATGTCTAGCTTACATCTTGTGATACTTTTTCACCAAAGTGGGATAACTTGAATTATAAATACCTACCCCCAAAGGTAATCTCGCTGTTAATCTTTTTTCACTTCCCAAGTTCTTTCTGTATGTTTCACTAATTGAGATTACACACCAAAGAGAAACTAACGGTTGAAAATCTTCACAGGACGTCTTGACCAATCTGGGCGGATGGTCGTCCTCCGAGAGCGACTTCGAGGCCCCGTGCACTGGGGTCTACTTCTTCACCTTCCACGCCGTCTCGCCCGAAAAGAATGACTTCACGTAAGTGTCCTGCATAGCATGGAGTTATTTATCACGCGTCGACTGTCATCAGTTTACATTTTTTAAAAGCAAACAATAGTAAACATGGCAGCTTCAACAGTAAATTACGTATTATGTTAATAACTTCCCTGAACACATTGACATTCCTGGAAATTAAATTAGTGCAAAACCTATCGCTTGCGGATTCCTCGGGGAGTCAAGTGTGTCAACAGAGGTTTCACCTGCGTGCCGATGTGTGGCGGCCCCGTGGTAAATGTGAGTCGCGTTTACCGAGTCATTGTTAGTCATTCCTGGCCGGGCAATCGCCTGTTGAAGGAACGCTAATAGAATCGTGAAAACAATCTTACTTACTGATAGTCATTTTAATGGTTTGGTATGCAAATTATTGTTACTCTGTTTAATGACGTAGTAATAGGGATGAAACTATTTAGACCTATGGAGGTTACATACGCACTTACTCTCTAGCTCAACTCAATCGCTTACTTATTCACTCACCCGTTTAATCATTCACACGCCCAGTCTGTCTGTCTCTCTCTCCACTCACTCGCCCATTCATTTATCCAACTATCCATTTAATCAGCCATCCATTTCTTCCTTCCTTCTTCCATTTATTATATGTATTGTTATATAGATTGAGGCCTTGTAAGCTCTCTTGGTCTCTCTCTCTCAGCTTCTCTTCTCCCCTCCCCTCCCTTCTCTCTCTCTCGCTCCCTCTCGCTCTCTCTCGCTCCCTCTCGCTCTCTCTCGCTCCCTCACGCTCTCTCTCGCTCCCTCACGCTCTCTCTCGCTCCCTCACGCTCTCTCTCGCTCCCTCACGCTCTCTCTCGCTCTCTCTCGCTCCCTCTCGCTCTCTCTCGCTCTCTCTCGCTCTCTCTCGCTCTCTCTCGCTCTCTCTCGGTGCCTCTCGCTCTCTCTCGCTCTCTCTCGGTGCCTCTCGCTCTCTCTCGCTCTCTCTCGGTGCCTCTCGCTCTCTCTCGCTCTCTCTCGGTGCCTCTCGCTCTCTCTCGGTGCCTCTCGCTCTCTCTCGGTGCCTCTCGCTCTCTCTCGGTGCCTCTCGCTCTCTCTCGGTGCCTCTCGCTCTCTCTCGGTGCCTCTCGCTCTCTCTCGCTCTCTCTCGCTCTCTCTCGCTCTCTCTCGCTCTCTCTCGCTCCCTCTCGCTCTCTCTCGCTCCCTCTCGCTCTCTCTCGCTCCCTCTCGCTCTCTCTCGCTCTCTCTCGCTCTCTCTCGCTCTCTCTCGCTCCCTCTCGCTCTCTCTCGCTCCCTCTCGCTCTCTCTCGCTCCCTCTCGCTCTCTCTCGCTCCCTCTCGCTCTCTCTCGCTCCCTCTCGCTCTCTCTCTTCAAAACACAATGAAAGACACACAGACCCAAAACTTGCATACTTCACATACGAAGCAACCCAGCCTAACTCAGCTCGCCGTTGCAGCCTGGCCCTCATGAAAGACGGCAAGTACCAGGTGACCGCCTACGGCAGCAAGGGGAATTACCAGCAGGGCTCCAACTCGGCTCTGCTCGTCCTCAACGCCGGGGAGAAGGTCCACCTTGAGCTGCAGGACGGCTCTGTGTACGAGCACCCTTACGACGAGGCCTACACTACCTTCTCAGCCTTCCTTGTTGAACAGTTCTGAGGGGAAAAGGGGACATGGGGATTGGGAGATGGATAAGTTATTGTTATTTTAAGTTTAATATTTATTCCAGTGCGCTGCATGGTCGGTGATAATAAAGATGTTACAGTTCAAATTAATTATGTTTCTTTATTCCTTATAGATTAAGATTAAAGTTTCGTCTAAAAGTTCCCAACGGAATATGGTTGGAGGGCCTGCATGATATAAATTGTGATCTTCTATATTCCAAATTCTCAAATATAGATCAACTTATATAAACCCCGATCGTGGTGTATACGTAGGTGATCAATATAGTTTTAAACCTATTTTTGAAGAAATTTCCTTTGCGTTTTATCATTTTTAGGGAACTGACATAATATGAGATAATCTAGAAACGTTCTGGTTAATCAGGAAATTAATAACAGTAATTTCAAGTTATAACTTCATCAAAACTGAGAGGATTTGTGTAATGAATTTAATAATGTTACTCACTAACATGCATAAAAGCACATACTCTACCTACAAACATGCATAAAAACATACAGACAATTAGACACGGACGCACACTTACGGGGACCGTGTTTCTTTCGATTTTTCGATTTTTCTCGATTTTGATGAAACTCGCACCCCTTTATTTAGGCCCCTTCCCATTGCCTGAGGTCGATTTTTTTTCGAAATCGGTCGAACAGTTTTTGAATTATTATAAAAAAAACACGAAAAAAAAAAATGCGAAAGTCGCCTTGTCGAAAATGCAGTACCTAGGTAAAAGGATTTCGACTACAGAAGCGAAAAGACATTCAATTTTACTTGATGCTTTTGTTAGAACTATTCAATATCTACACCTTGATCTTTGTAGATTTTTCGATTTCGACTTAAATTTTTTTTGGTGAATTTTTGAAGTAGGGGACTTCACGAAAATCAAGAACAGTAAACACTTTCTTACATTTCTCACTTTCACAAGAAGCACAGGCAAAAATTGCAAAATCCACAATGATCAAGTTGTAGATATTTTATTTTTCTACAAAATGAGCCATAACATGTTAATTTTGGACATATGTTGAGCCCGGAATCCTTTTACCTACCCCCAAAGGTGGTGTACCAAGATATCGACATTTTTCGTTTTCTTTATCTTTTCATGACTATCTTGGTATCAACAAAACAAGGTATAAGATTAATCTTCCTACCCTATAATCCTCTATCATCTACCTTCATTCCGAAGTCTTCCGGACATTGCCAGCACGTAACGGTTTCTTAAAATCTTACGTATAGTGTAGAGTGGTGGCAGTGATCTGGGGGGGTCTATAGGCCTACATTGACCATTTTAAAGAAATTTAAAGAAGTCGACCTGACTTTTTTGGTAAATATTTCCCTAATAGATTTTGAAAATATATGCCACTTTTATAAGAAGTACATGAAAATATTGCAAATCCTTATTGCAGCATATAATAGATCTATTATTCAGCTACAAAATGAGCCATAATACGTTAAAATCGGACTGAAAATACGTGTGCTATACGTAAAAATGTGAAGGACCTAATCATCGCGATCTTTTTCCTTTTCATTATTTATACATTTTACATGACAAATCATGTACGAAATACTTGTATTTGATATAATTATCTATTATTTACCCATTATTGTTGTTCTAATGGGGTTTTACAACTTATAATACTCGAAAAGTTAAGAACAGATTTTAATAAAAGTTTTACCTGAGGTTTGTCTTAGCCTAATTAATATTTCATAAAATTTTGGTGGTGATCCGGATCATTTGGCAATCCTACTCCCAATTTTAGGGGGGGGGTGCATTTTCGAAGTGTTTTGCTCATAGATCAAACTATGTATGATGAAAACATAAATATAATAAGATACTCCATATGAATGGCATATCATGTTTATTTATTTGTATGAAAAAAATCATTATCGCTTTTTGGAAGCTTGCCTGATTTTAAAAAATATTCCGAAAAAATGAAGGTTGCTCTCATCTAATGTCAAATTTAATAAGCTTTCAGAAAATAATCTATTTTTTTATTATCTCAAATTATTGCGTCACAATTGCCGATTTTCTAAGGTAACGTGAAAAAGATAATATTCGGTCGACATCGAAAGTGGTTGCTACCACCTAAAAATAATGGTCGGGCCTTGAAATTTTCAGGGGAGAATCGGAGGCCCTGAAATTCCTTGAAAATGCATTAAACTCGATTTCGGCAAGATGGGCGAAAAATGGCGAAAAAAGACCAGACGGTCCCCTTACACAGAAAGACTCACGCTGGTGGATTTACAAAAAATTCATGGGAGGTTTGCACAGGAGACAAGAAGTATATACAAAAGAAGAAAAAAAAATGTATATCAGGGAACGAATGTATACATAGCTCCCAGCCATAATTGTGTTAATCTGTTTGTGATTTGAGGAGCCCGTAGATAGTAGCGATTTGCGGTTTATAATTACAGTTTTAGGAAGTTAGAGTAGTAGCTGACCCCTGTACATCCGCCAGTGACTTACAGACAGACAGACAGACACACAGATACACACACCCAAACAAACAATGCGTACACATATACACAAACACATAAACAAACAACACACATACACAAACACCTAAACACACAAACACACAACAAACACACACAAACATATAAACACACACAAACAAACAACACACAACACACATACACAAACATATAAACACACAAACACACA
>NC_091553.1:11669859-11679859 GCF_042767895.1 Penaeus vannamei
GACGCCACAGCATTTGCCTTGTCGCCAGGCTCTTATTCACTCAATAACAGGGAAAACCTTTCTCTCCATGTAATACGAGACACCGGGAACGGCGCAAAGGCGATCCTGTCTCGCAGTGCGGTACTGGTTCTCAACCGGATCCACAATACCCCTACTTACACCATCTCGGTGCTGACACACTAATTCCAGGTTGTCTGCACAGCCTCCCACTGCGATCCCGTCAACCTCCTCGTTAGGGCATCCACCCCGGGGACGACGTCTATCCCGAGAGTCGCCATCAACACCAGGGGTCGATGTCCTGTGGTATGTCCCTTGTGCGACATCGCTGGCTGCTGTTGGAGGCCCTTTCATCTTAGGGGGCCATGCTGATTCTGTGTTTGTGCTTCCGGAGGAGCAAGACGTCGAAAGACGCTGACAGGAAGGTTGTTAGTCTGATGTGGTACGTAGTTACTACCAGCGACCTTCCCAGTCTTTTCATGTTTACTAATAAAAGAAAAATTGAGGCTATTATGACTAGCCTCAAGGTTTTGTTTTCTGCCTACTATTCTAAACACCACTCCCACGCTGCTCCTAAAGATAAAAGAAAAACAGATGGGAATGCCTGTATAGAACACGCCACCTAACTAGTCGACTCCAAGTGGATCCTGACCACCTACAGAAGGGCCTTTGTGACTTTCAAGAGGACTCAAGCTACCGGCGAAACAACCCCGCCACCTACAAAAGGGCTCCAGTGATCAACAAGAGGAATCCGACGACCTACTTCAGGGAGACGGAGCAACTTTCAAAAGGTATCTGGGATCCTACAAGAGGTCTCTGGTCACCAGCAAAGAAATTTTCAAAAGAGACCGAGGATTCGCGGCTGAAGGCTTTGTGTTATGAATCAACAGGTTGTGCCTCTCTGCACTATATCCCCGGTAAGAGTTTTGCGCTACGGTCTGTGTGAGTGCATAAAACTACGAAAGAAGAATGAAGCCGAGGTCGAAATGTTTAGAAGACGAAGAATGCACAGAAGTCGGATGAATGGACCTCTTCTCACAATCATCAGTGTCTTTATTCTTGCTTTTTCATGTTATTTTGCATTTGGCCGTGTAAGGAATTCAGATTCTGGGTTGTTTCTAAAAATACTCTTTAGTAACAAAGTATATTTTCTCCACAACTTATCCGGATATGAAAAATAAACATAAAATGTTTATCAAGATCAGGTGTTACGAATTCATCTGAATCTTCAAATGATTTCACTGATCCTTTTCTATGTTTAATGTTCCATTATTATTGTTCCTCCGCCTGCCTTTTTGACTGATAAAAATGCTTCCAAGGGCTTAGTCTGTAAAGGTGTTGTAAGACTTGTTGAAACAGGTTGCGGACTCCAGACTTCCCTCCGTCGTGCCGGACAGGTTGCGTACCCTCCACACTTCCCTCCCTCGCCTACAAGAGTTAAGGTTCCTTGTCCCGAGGAGAATCGAGGGAGGGGAGGGACTTCCCACAGGTCGCGCGCCACGGTGGCCATCATGACTCACTGCGGGCCCAGGTTCGTGCGCTCCTGCATCTTTTTGCCGGGTGTCCTCCTTCGGAGGCGTGGCGGCAGTAATTGAGACATTTCCGGACTGGCTGAGATGAACGCCGATGAACCTCGCTTACGAAAATTCAAAATACTAAACCATTAGTTCAAATTATTGACAGAAATTTTAACCCAAGTTCCTGTGGAGGGATGTGAACACATGAAGATGGGAGGCGCATGCGCAGTAGCCATGGCAGCACGTGTCCTTACCCAGAGGCGCACTTTACGGGAGCCTATTCAAGTCCGTCAGCCCCACATCTTACGCCATTTATAACGCATTCTTACGCACTTCTTGTCAGCTGGCCAGAGAACATCGTTCGCCGTGCCTAGGAGGTTGAAGGGACCCGCGAGGCTTCCCGGACGATCCTTTTTGGAAGGCCACAATGCCGCGGTCGGATTCTTGGGAGCTTGCTCGGAGTCGGCCAAAGGAAACCTGACGTGGCCGCGCATAAAGGAAGGGGGAGACGGAGGAGGGATGAAAGAAAGGCGGGGACAAAGCTGGATGAAAAGCAGCAGCAGAAGTCGCGGCAGGAGGCTTGGGGAACACCTGGCACCCGACTACCGACTGCCGACCCTCCGCTACCAACCTTCCGAGCCGAGTGTCCCTCCGCGCCCTCGCCCCGAGATCGCCGGCCGCTGATTTATCCTGACGTGAGCTGACGGCCGGAACACCTCTAACGACCCTTCCGGTGGGCTCACGGACACCTCGGCAGACAACGGAGGCCGAGGAACAACACCAAAGCCGCCACAGATGGGTGTATCGATTGTGGATTCCAAGAGGGTCGCCATAATAACACAGATAAAAAAAGAAAGAAAAATACCAAATCTTTCCCCAGACTTTTCCTGTCGTAACTAATGAAATAAAGGAACATACTGGATCTTGCAAAATTCCTTCTCTGGAAAACAGTACATACTTCGCCTTGGATTCCCTCTGGCAATATTATGTGCTTGGCCAGATAGTCTTTGGGGTATTTTGAGGTCCAACACCTCTTTATGCGGAGTTATTAAAAAAAAAAATGGCAGTTTACATTTTGAGTTTCATGATTAATCATACATTGAACCAGACCTTAATTAATTAAACAACCTCGCATTATTTAACCACGAAGTGCATATTCACCTTAAAAATAAACTACTGGCAACATTTCTTCGTCATTTGGAAAGCCAATAAAATCCGATGCATTCCAATACATTACGAGATAAAATCCTGCGATGCGAAGACACAAAGGTCGCATTCAGAAGGCCAAAGGAACTATATACGTGATGTATCATCTCTTGTCATGGCCGAGGATAATGGGCTTTGCTCCGCCATCGAAGGGGGACCGAAATTCTATTATTTCCAACGTCTTGTCGTAAATATTTTATAGCTTAAGATCTAATGCCCTTTACAATGAATCGGCGACTCTTTTTTTTCTTTCTCGCTCTTATGATTCTCTCCATCCCGTCTTATATTTTCATTGATTCCCGTTTTCTATAGCTTTTCACAGGAATCTTATCGTTCTGATAATTTACAACGTATTTGACGCAGTTTTGGCAAATCATTACGTACATAAAATCAAAGAATACCAATTAATGAATAAACCAACCAAAAGAAATAGAACTAATAAACCAATTAATAAATAAATAACAGAAATTATACTATAAATGAATCGGAGATTCCTATTCTTTTTTATTTTCATCGATTCCCGTTTTCTAAAGCTTTTCTCCCGGGTTGATCGATTATTAAACCAATAAATAAGAAATTCACAAAAAATCGGCGATTCCTTTTCTTTCTCTCTCTCCGATCTGCTGATCCTCAAGCTTTTATTTTCATCAGTTTCCGTTTTCTATAGCTTTTCTCCCGGGCTGATCGATCCTGGTGCTTCATGAGATTAATTAAAACCAATAAATGAATAAACCAACACACAAAATAAAATCCAAAAACTAATAAAAATAAACCGGCGATTCCTTTACTTTCTCTCTCTCTCCGATCTGAAAATCGTTTTTATTTTCATCGATTCCCGTTTTCTATAGCTTTTCTCCCGGCTGATCGATCCCGGCGATTCCCTGAGCAGTTAAGAAGCGATCTATCTCCGCGACACACGGCTGAATCCTCGTCCTCCTAAATCCCCCTCCATAAAAATGCTAAACAGTTTCGGTCTTTGAGAAACGTTCAGGAAGGATGAGATACTATCCCGGAAATGTGATTCATTGGTAAATAAAAGGAGGGAGGGGAAGGAGCGAGAATAGAAGGAAGGGGGGGAGACTGAGGTAATGTGACGTAATCGAGGAAAAGGAATAATCTTTTTTCTATCCTGTCGTGAATCATGTTACGGCATCAAGAGTGCGATTAAAGAAAATATATGAATTAATAACAATAAACATAATCAAATTGCGTAAAACTTTTAGTCATCTTATGCCAAAATGGGAAGTAAACTGCTCTAGAGCTTTTGTATTGGAGATGAAGAGTCAACAATTGATACTCTATGTCGCTTTAATTCTTTACGATTTGATTGTAAATTTCTCGTTTTACATATTTAAGTCCATTGACCCAATCTAGGATTAATCATTTTTGAGTATCAACATTTTTATCTTTCTATATCTGTCTGTCTACACCAATACCTCTATCAATATCTATCTTTTTATCATCTATCGATCTAGTATCATATACCTCTATCTATCTATCTATCCATCTACCATCTATCATTTATCTGTCTATCTACCATCTATCATCTATCTACATCTATCTCAATGTCTACAACTGTATATTCATATCTTCATCTATAGATTCGTTTGATAGATGTCTATATTTTCATTTAAATACCTTTAAAGCAATTTAATCTCTGACGTCTTCTAAGTCTGTATCGACTACTGTATATTAATAAAAGAATTAATCCTTCGTTTCCTTTTCATCTCCATTCGTTTCGTTAGAATAGTCACAACCTTGCCACTTCCCCATCTCTCTAATGCTCTCCTACCTTCACATGCTTCTTTCCCGCTGTCTCTCTCGCTCCATCCCCTCTCCCTCCTTTCCCTCTCGCCCTCCAAGCCAAAGAGACGAGGTTGAGGAGCAGGTAGCGATCCGCGAGCGAGGTTCTCACCGGCTTGGGAGCAAGGCCAGCAGGTGATCGCGGCGCCATCTTGAGCGGTCGGCGGCGCGCTGGCTCCCTGACCCGACCGCGCGGTTCGTGTCCCGCCGGCCCGCGCCTTTTTTCCCTCGGATATTTCACACTTCACGTCTTCGCTTTGGCGTGATTTCAATTCGTTTTGATTTACTTTCTCTCCCGCTCTCTTTCGGTTTTTCGTTTTTTTTCTCTCTCTCTCTTTCCCTCGTTTGCTCTGTCTCTGTTTCTGTCTGTCTGTCTGTCTGTCTCTCTCTCTGTCTATATGTCTGTCTGTCTGTGTGTGTCTGTGTCTCTCTCCTCTCTCTCACTAAATTAAAGGAATTCTTAAATGGCAGAAGAAACATTTATGTATACATACATACATATATATACATATATGTATATATATATATATATATATATATATATATAGATAGATAGATAGATAGATAGATATGTATATAGGTATGTCTACTCTCTCTCTCTCTCTCTGACACTGTCTCTGTCTGTCTGTCTGTCTGTCTCTCTCTCTCTCTCTCTCGCTTGCTCTCTATCTCTATCTATCTCTCACTCTCTCTTTCGATTCTAGATTTTGCTCCCTCTCGTTCTTTCTGTTTTTATCTCCCTTTCCGCGTCCAATACTGTTTGGTTGTCGTACTCATGCTCGCCAGTCTTTCTCTGTCATTCCGTTTCTTTGTCTGTCTGTCTTTAAGTATTGCTCCTCTGCTGCCTCTGTAGTTATCCTTTTGTCTCTCTGTCTGCCTCTTTTTCTATTTATATTTACCATTGATGGATATAATTTTGAACAAAACAGGCCGCTGACATACCTGTCATGGAGTCTATCATAGCTGAATGTCGAAATTAATGATTTTCATTTAATCAGAAATGTAGACCCCGACTACCCGCACCGAGACCTGCCGCAGGAGACAGCACGGAATTAGAACACCAGGAGAGGCAAATGCATGTTGGGTGTACTAGACCTTGCTTTGAACTACGCTGCTCCATCAATGATAACAGTCGAAAAAAAGATAATGCAGAAACGACATGAGGATCATAATGAGGTGCTAGCGAAAGGCAAAAAACACGAAACATGAGGAGGGAACTAGACTGCCTAGTGTTTGTGACAGAATCGTAGAACTACCTCTAGCAGATCACAAAAGGATGATCTGGTAAAAAAATATATGTCCTGGGCTTGCAAATCATAGTATGCTATTTTTCCCCAAAGAAGATAAATGTACAAAAGCATTCCATTCAGTCTAAGGAAGCTAAGTACTATCTAAGCGAATATGCTTGACCATATACGGTTTCCCAAAGAAGAAAAAATCCAAGCAGAAAAAAAAAATGTAGGCCTATAATGCATTATATCAAACCGCATATATATACGCTGGAAATTGTGACAACTGGAGCAAGACCGATATATATATACATTATCGGGAATGCAAAACCGGAAATTCCCGATGACACTGAATGGAAGGTTTTCAGCCAACCTGGAATACACACTTTGGGACATTACATAAAGACACGCCCATTGACTGAGGAATTTCTTGAGAAGGGTGGAAATTGAATCTCCCTCTCCCTTCTGTATGTTTTTTTTCCCTTTCTCTCTCTCTCTCTCTCTCTCTCTCTCTCTCTCTCTCTCTCTCTCTCTCTCTCTAAGTTAAAGGAATTTTGAAGTGACAGGAGAAACATAAAGTGTGTATGTATATATCTGTATACACATACACACATTCTACACACACACACACACACACACATATATATATATATAGACACACACACACACACACACACACACACATATATATATAGACACACACACACACACACATATAAATATAGACACACACACACACACATATATATATAGACACACACACACACACACACACACACATATATATATATATATATATATATATATATATATATATATATATATATATATATATATGTGTGTGTGTGTGTGTGTGTGTGTGTGTGTGTGTGTGTGTGTGTGTGTGTGTGTGTGTATATATATATATATATATATAGATATATATATATATATATATATATATATATATATATATACATATATATACACACAAGGGCATGCATGCATACACAATATACCTAACAGGGATACACAATAACGTCCGGACGAATGCCAATCAAGATCGAATGCAAAGAGAAGCGTTTGCGTTTGATACTTATTGTGAAAAGTCTCCCGAACTCTACCTTGTTTCGACCTCCTCAGAGCAACCTTCTTTCCGCAAGCCTTCCTTATGTCAATTTGCCGAAATGTCAGTTTTCGTTGCTGACATCGACTAGAACATAAAATCCAATAAGATGCATATTTATTTATGTTCGTAAATTCTTTGGGCATCAGCAAAGCGGATAATTCAATGTATTATTCTTGCTTTTACGTAAGATTTGATTTTCAGTGACATATAATTATAAAAAATAAGTCCAAGATTCACTATGAAATATAGCTCACACAGGAAGCTACGCATTATTAGTAATCAGGAGTAAACATTTCAGTGTAAAACCATTTTCCTCCAACTAATCCTACCAGTAAACAAGTGAAACATCTAAACATTTGCTCACGTAAACAATCGTTTTTTATAGGGTTAGTCTGAAATGTGTTTTGTGCCTTTTTCGCTTTTCTACTAAACGATAATGCTAAGCAGTATTTCCTTACGTTACATTGGTTGTGTTACATGGAAGGTAATAAAAAACAATCAGTTATCCGGCAAAGTATAGATAAATATAACAGTCTGAAATTCATGGAAAACAAAAAGTTCTCAAATACTCCAGCTTTAGCAGTATATACTGAGTTACTGCTTCTTAGTCCACGATCACTGAGGACGCATCGTGTTGCCAGCATGAGAAGTCTCTCCGCCGCGGCCCGAGACGGCAGGTTGAAACCGGTAGTTTTCTCAAGGTTCCAAGAGTTAAAATCTTGGGGCCTCCAGACGTGCCTTTTACTTCTGCTTCATTACACTTGAATCAGTGTTTATTAAGTCGGTTGTGTGGGCGAGGCCAGGATGCCGCCCGCGCCACAATGGCGGCGGTCACACCTTGTTCCCGTGTCCACCTGAGAACCTGGACTTTTCCCGTCGTTGACAGAGGCTGCCTTGCCCCCGTTTCTCGGTTCGACGTTTTGTTTAATCAAAAAGCTATTTACTCTCTTTCTGAAGGCGGCTTAATTTTTTCCTTCTTCTGTCTATCTTCCCTTGGGAACCTGATACCAAGACGGACGTCTCCGGCATGTCGATAAATCTCCGTGACACCTGGGGACCAGTAAGAGTATGTGTGTTCCTCACCTGGGCGAAAATAAATCTTCGATCCATAAACCTAAATGTCAACATTCTACACTAGTTTGCAGTATTTTCAAATGCAAGCAAAACGACAGTCCGAATACAAATCAGATTTCCCCAAATTTCGAAAGTTTGCAAAGGGCAGCTATAACTGTTACTGGCCCTACACGCGCGCGCGCAGGACGGCCCCTCCCAACTGCCCCAGTAAAAGGATTACTCGGCCATGTGAAGCCCAGGGCGCGGCGGAGGCCAGCCAGGTAAGGCGATCACAGGCATGCCCAGGTGCACGAGCCCGGTAAGTGTGTTACAGGAAAGGTGGTCGAGCACAAAGGAGAAAGGAAAATGACTAGGAAAAAAGGCCGAGGAAATATAGCGAATGAGAGCATATCATGGCAAAGATAAAAAAAGGGAAGTGTAAAGAGGAAGAAGAGGAATGCAGCGCCGAGTGCCTTGGGAGGGCATTCCATTGCCGTGAATCGACAGCACTCATGCACAGGTAGACCGCAAGGTAGACTAAAAATAATGAATTCCATAAAACCTAGGTGAAAGAATCCCAAGTTTAACAACAAACAAAAGTAGAACCGAAAGAAAAGAGAAGAGACGGGAGCCATGCACGGTAACAATATATCCTTACGTTTTCCGCAAGTTTGGGCGTCGGCAACCATATATGCAGATATGTACGGCGTGAGGCATAAAGGCGGACATGTTCACCGGCCGGAAAGGTAAGTGCGCTTTGCAACAAACAAACAAAAAAAGGTTATACATCGGGTGCGTCAGCGGAACGGATGGCACGGCGGTCAATTTCAATTCTTCGCCCTGATCTCTCCGGGATTTCGTCATTATCATTTCCGATCGGAGATGCAGCCGAGCCACAAGGAACTGTAAGAAAATGGAGACCGAGGAGGAACTGCAACGAGTAGAAAAGAATATGTAAGACCAATTGAAGAAGGAAAAAATAAATAAAGAGAGAGAGGGAGAGGGAGAGGGAGAGGGAGAGAGAGAGAGAGAGAGAGAGAGAGAGAGAGAGAGAGAGAGAGAGGGAGAGAGAGAGAGAGAGAGAGAGAGAGAGAGAGAGAGAGAGAGAGAGAGAGAGAGAGAGAGAGAGAGAGAGAGAGAGAGAGAGAGAGAGAGAGAGAGAGAGAGAGAGAGAGAGAGAAAGAAAGAGAGAAACTAGATACCCCAAAATAATATCCACCAAAAAGAATGAATGAAACACACAGACCAAAACACATCCTCGGCTGACAGACTAATAAACAGATCACGGCTCCAATAATTTAGATCGAGGGCGAGGCGGCCGAAGCAAATACAGGCCGAGATTGGGCAGGCGCGATAAGGTGTGTTTTCAACAATAAATTCTGACCTGCGGATCACAATGACCGCGCACACAAAACCTCGGAGATGGAGGAGAGGCAAAGGACGCGGTGGCCGAAGGTCCTACAGAGGAAGTCCCCGGGATCCGAGGCAAGGGAAGGAGGAGGAGAAAGGAGCTCGAATAAAGAAGGAGAAAAGATGCATAAGAAATGGGTAATCCCTTCGGATGGACGAGAAGGTCATTCGTCAAGAAGGTCTCGGCACAGAGAGAGGGAGCGAAGTAGATTGACAGATAGATGGATGGGCAGATAGAGATGGAAAGAGAGAAGAGGATCTGAAATTTGGTATTTACAATTAGATGTTTATTTATGTGACGCTATATGATAATGAAGAAAAAGATAAACGAAGAAATATGATAATAAAACAGTGGTTATTATCATAACTATCAATTTATCAGTATCATTAATATCATGAGTATAAAAGAAATAACGACAATAATGACATGATGCTAACCTTAACAATAATGATAGCGATAATGACGATGACTGTAATGGCGATATGATATGGTGATAATGATGATGATTATTATGATTACAATGTCATCTAAGAGCAATGATAACATTGATAACAATGAGTAATGATAACAAAGAGGATGAATGGCATCATGATAATAGTAATGCTTGTATTAATGATAAAGCACAGGCGCTGGTGCAGATATTGTTTCAAACCTCAGTTGTCATAGATAATACGAT
>NC_091553.1:11687359-11689859 GCF_042767895.1 Penaeus vannamei
TTCGTACAATTAATCATACATCACAGAACTTATTTTATTGACATTTTCTCTCTTGTGTGCCGTTCTATTCCCTTTTTCATATGCTTTTATTAACTCTTCGCTCGTTGGTGAAGAATGGCGATCTAAGCTGCATTCTGGCCCGTAATCTCTGTTATCGATTTGCGCGGAGTAACGGTTTCTTTGGGTAATCTTTCATTAATCCTGTTAATAAGGAATCTTCAGGCATAGCAAAATATTAGCACGAAGATTAAGGATTTTGACTGGTCTAACCGCTGTTTTGATTACAAACGACTTATTATATCGATGTCAGCTGATATTTAGCGTTGGAATAAGCTACTAGACATAAAAGACTAATCAGAAATACGAGATATTATACACACTGTGTAAAAGTGTGCCTGGTTACGGAAAGAAAGGTGGTAGGATATTCTATTACGATAATGAGATGACAGTGATGTGTACATATATACATGCTTTGTTATGCGGAGAGCGGCTAATGATTGTGTCTGTCGGTAGGTTCAGGTAGAGGATGTGGTGTTGAGGGTTTCGTGTTATTCTTCTAACGGTGCAGAGAGGACTAATAAAAATGCTTGATATGATTTTGAAAATAAGGTTTGTAAAGCCACCGTATTACCATATCGTTAGTAATACGATATATATATTTTTATTAGCCTTAAAAGAAAGACAACTGGTGACGATATTATTGACTGATATTGCATACGGGGATACAACAGAGATCATAAGACACTGCACCATTTGCAGTCCTCCGAGCCTGAGTTGCACTGGATGCCCAGGGCGGAGCAGAGGGCGTCAGACGGCGTGGCGACGTAGCAGGTGATGCTGGCTGCTGGAGGTGTGGGAGGCTGGTACTTGTCTCCGAGCGCTCGCGAGATGAGAGTGTGGGAGGCAGGGGTCAATCAGTTCCCAGGATCTAAACAATGGAGCAAACGGTGGCTGGCGAGGGGAGAGAGGGAGAGGAAGGGGAAGAATAGGAGGAGTGAGGGGAGAGTGGGGAAGAGAGGGGGCAGAGGCGGTAATCGATGGCTGGGCACATAACATTACACCAATGGGACCGACGCTACATAATGAATATTCTGATTTTGTAGTCGCGGTGGTCGTGTAAGCTGATTCTTTGTTGGCGTGTAGGGGCCTGGATGGGCTAATAGTGCTTTATCTTTTTCATGTATGGTGTTCAAATATGGTGACCGTGGCATACATGATATATAACTGTACAATGACTTTATTCATACTGACATAATTATAACTAACCATCTTCCCGCGCCCTAGAACGCACCTGAATATCAGATTTTCTTTCTATACTTTGCAGGAAATACTTCTAAGACATTTTATGTTTAATGATCTTTTAGCTTCAGTCTGATTGCATTGAAATCTGGACAGAGAGTTGCCAAACCTCGCCAATCCCAAGCGTCTGTCAACTACACCATCCGTCCCGCCACAAAATCCTCTTCCAAAACCGAGAGCAAAGAGTCCTCTAACGCCCAGGTCCCCACGAAGCGTTAGGACACACTCCAGAACGTCACTCCCAGCACTCCACGGGCGACGTTCCCAACAGCCAGCACCACGTCGGCCTCCAGCATCCCCGCGAGCACCCAGCAACAGCGAGGGTACGAGTATCCCACATATCTGCCGGTCCGGAGCACACATAGACGCACCGACAGACGAGGTGAAATCGATATCGCGGGCAGTGTGGGAAACGACCACCTCCAGGGCATCACCGCATGGAGATGAGACGTGCGAACTCACAGCGTGGGAAGCATATGCTGGTTCGGAAGGAGTGATGGAAATGAGCGGAAGGGATGATGGACCCGAGGTTGGAAGGACCAGGGCAGGATCCAAAGGTCGGGGGCAGGGAACGGGAGGCAGGCGAGAGAGAGGAGGAGAAGGAGGAGAGAAAGGCCGAGAAGGAAAAGGAGGGGCAGGGGAGAGAGAAGAAAGAGGAGCAGAAAAAGGACGGGAAGGAAAAGGAGGAGGAGGAGGGGAGAGATACGAGAAGTGAAAGGACGATAAGGAATAGGAAGGGGAGAAAAAGGAGATGAGAGGAAGAGACAGAGAAAAAAGAAGGTGGTTAGACAGGATAAAAACGAAAAGAAGGAGGATGAGAGAGGAAAGATGGAAGAGAGAGAGGAGAGAGGGGAGAGCTAGAGCGAGAGAGAGAGAGAATAAGGCAACGAGAAGAGAGTGAGTGAGAGGAGGAAACATAGGAGAAAAAAGAGAAAGAGGAGGAGAAAATGAGGGAGGAGGAGGAGGGGGAGGGCGAAGTGCGGGTGGATGACAACGAGAGGGAAAACGACCACGAGAATAAAAATGAAAAGGAAGATTAAGGATGCAAGTAGAAGAGAAAAAGGACGAGAAGGATGAGTAAAAGGAGGAGGAGAAAGAGGATTAGAATTAAGGGAAAGGAAGAAAAAAGCGAGGGGAAATGAAAATGAGAGGAAAAAAAAGAACCAGAAAGAGAACATGGAGAAGAAGGAAAAGGAGGACG
>NC_091553.1:11702359-11707359 GCF_042767895.1 Penaeus vannamei
CGAAAGACTAAATGCTATGAAAAAGACTATTTCCCTGGCTGCCTTATCAGCTTCCGGCGTGATGAGCGTCCCTTGGTAACGGGGTTGAGGAACAGCTGTGTCGTCACTCACAACTCTCATTAACAAAGGCAGGTCAATCCGTGCCTGCTCGCGCTGACTGTGGGCACGTGCTACCCGGGACGCCCAATTTGGGAAGAGGGGGTTGGCAGAGGGAGAGGGGCTGGGGGGTGAGGGCGAGGGGGACGTGTAGGGCGAGGTAAGAGGCTACTGTAGAGGTTACACTACTAATTTCCGAAAGTCGGTGAATAACTTCGCGTAGTAATGAGAGGCGCACGAAGCTCATCTTCTGTTAGGTGTGTAACGATGAGTGACAACGTTGGTCATGAAGGGGAGTCGCTCTTTCGGAAGGTGGCAATCGCTGGGATGTCACTGGGATTTTCTTACTTGCGGGTTAAATCACTGTAGTGTATTGGTGTTTCCAGCAGGCGGCCACTAACACGCGCAGCTGCCACGGGCCACCACCTGCCCCAACGTTCAAATGTGGCGCTGGACGCGAGCACGCGCGATCATTGGCCTAAATCGATGACGTCACTGAGCCGCGCGTGGGCATTGGTTTAAAGATATGACGTCACGCTGTAGAAGCTCACCCATTGGCGGCGCGTGCAGTTTTGGCGCGTGCCATGTGCAGCCGAAGCTATATAAGGACCCCAGACCGTGGCACGTGCGCAATAGTGCATCAATCTCTGCGCCGCGTCCATGACAGCTGTTCAGGCAAACAAATTCTTCGTCACATCGCCGCGGAAGACACAAGATGACTCCTACACCAACCTCCTCGAAGGAGCACATTGCTCGGCCGCCCAAAAAGAGGCCGCTTGCGCTCTTCAACTACACGCTCGATTCCATGCAAGGTAAGCCTCATACTATTTGGAAAATGTGTTTTTGTGCTTGTGTTGGAAACTAAATGAGGGTCTTCTGTATTCTGGATACGAACAGCAATATCAGGTTTTGAACAGACGAAGCATCCGAAGTATTTGAATTTCTGCAAAAGTTTGACTGACGATTCTTCAATCGAGCCCGATGTTTACTGATGTGTTGTTATGTCCTACAGGGTCTGAGGATGAGCCACAGGATCTGAGCATGAAGAGCCGTAGGGTCACCACGCCCACGCCCACGCCCGTGGTCACTACGCCCACACCACCGCCACCTCCTGCCCATGTCAGGATACCCTCGAGCCCGCCTCCCGCCCCGCGCCCTTCCGTCGCCACGCCCCTGCTCCCGCCCCGGTCCACGCCCGACGTCAGCGCGCTGCTGGGCCTCGTCGGCGGAAGCATCAACCTCTCCACCAGCATCTCCAGCCACAACAACAACAACAACACCATCTCTTGCAACACCAGTGCCAGCCCTAGTTACTCCAGCAACTTCAGCATCAACACAGAGAGTAACTTCAGCAATAACTTCGCCGCCGCCAATAGCAGCCTGATGAGCAGCGCCGGCCTTCGCCTCATCAGCGAGGTGGCGGCTGCCTGTGGGCGGCCTACGGTTCTCCGGGCGCCCGGAGGCAGCGGGGAGACGCCCAGTAGTCACGCCAGCCCCTACGCGCCCCCGACGCCCAGGGACCCCCTGCGCCATGCCATTCGGGACCGCCAGTCGGGCGTCCGGCCGTGGCACTACCACCCTTATCTGCCCCTCGGGGTCTACAACCTGCCCTCGCACCTCCAGTCCCCCCGCACGGCCACGGGTGCGCGGAAGGACATGAGGGACGTGAGCAACGCGACGGTGCGGTCCCGGGCGGGCTCCGTGTCCCCGCCGGGCGAGACGGGCTCCAGCAGCAGCGAGAGCAGTCCTGAGGTCCAGCAAGATGGCCGGACGCCGCGCCTCTCCTGCCCGGACTGCGGCCGTCGCTACGCCACCATGGCCGGCCTGGCCAAGCACCGACAGTTTCACTGCTTGAAGGATGCCGGCAGGTCCTTCGGCTGCAAGCACTGCGACAAGGTGTACACGAGCCTGGGCGCCCTCAAGATGCACATCCGCACCCACACCCTGCCGTGCAAGTGCCACCTGTGCGGAAAGGCCTTCTCGCGCCCGTGGCTCCTGCAGGGCCACATCAGAACCCACACGGGAGAGAAGCCCTTCCAGTGCTCGCAGTGCGACCGCTGCTTCGCCGACCGCAGCAACCTCCGAGCTCACCTCCAGACGCACACCGACGTCAAGAAGTACGCCTGCCGCACGTGCCCCAAAACCTTCTCCCGCATGTCTCTGCTGGTGAAGCACGAGGATCATGGTTGCCCCGGGGTGAGACCCGCACGCCCTTTGGCGCTGGCACCCGCCCCGACGGTGCCCCTGTGACGCCCATGAAACGCCCACACTTTATCCAGTGTTGTTACCAGTGACACCAGATAACATTTGCAAGATAACCATTCAGGTGCTAATGAAATCGGAATCCAATCCCAATTTACGTGCCACATGTAACGGTCGTTAAGGTTATGCTGCAAAGGATATGGGAAGAGCACGTTCGGTCCGCTCGTGCCAGTGCGTGAAGTGCCAAAGTGTCACGTAGTTCTGATGAATTGCTACGTCTAGTCATGCCACGCCCATTGTAGGTTTGGCTGCCTCGGAAAGGGGGAATCACAAAATAGTCCAGAACCATATACACTTTCACAGAAAATTGAAATTATTCCCATATATCACGGACAAAAACTCGGACAAACCCAAAATTTTTCAAAGAAAAAAATTGCCCTCGATGCCACGTCCAGGACAATGGCATCGGAATGTGTAAATGTCCCCGTGCATCGCCTTCGCCCCAAGCCAGGTGTTCCCCCTTTCGAAGTCCGCCGTTCCCGAGAGCTTTACCTGAGACCCCACAGCCAGACCGGGTCTTCTCAACGTACCTGCATTCCTCCAGGCCCGGCCATTGTGTCGCCGGTGGGGGAGGGGCGGGAGGGACGCCGGGGGAGGCACCGTGGGAGCCGCCCCCTTCAGGATAGGAGAGGGAGGGGAGGGGTTATGGGAATGAGAGGGAGAGAATGAGTGGGTCAAGAATGAGAGAAGCTGTGTGAGATCTGTGAGTGTGAAGGGGTAAGTGTGAGAGAAAAGGGTGGCGCCATGTGAGAAGGAACATGAGCAGAGAACTAGTGTGATGGATGGATGAAAACACGAAATTTATTTGATGGACAACGCATGCGTAGATGCCAGAACGTCAGATAGTGTTGAGTAAACGTAGAGAAAAATGTAAACAAGACAAAGAGTGTATTCAAAATACCATCGAAAGGTCGCATGT
Organism: Penaeus vannamei; assembly: GCF_042767895.1. Classification (NCBI taxonomy): domain Eukaryota; kingdom Metazoa; phylum Arthropoda; class Malacostraca; order Decapoda; family Penaeidae; genus Penaeus; species Penaeus vannamei. The sequence continues at coordinate 11,705,637 of NC_091553.1, forward strand.
GACTTGCTCACCCTTCCCGACCATGACTTTCCTTAGGACTGGACTTTATATACGACTTTATATGCATCAAACTGCCTTCCCATGCTGTCAGAGCCTTATATATTTGCTGTGACTTGCTATGCCAACCGACTCTTTAGAGACACAATGCTGCCATACGTTTTGATAATAAACAAAGCGTTTTGTAAAATATATTGTCTGAGAGTCAATGGCATATGTTACTTTTTGTGCCAATGAGATTCGGTGCCTTCTTCACTACTCACTGTCTTGCTATTGTATATGCAGATTCACTATTAAATACTTCCTATGTAATATGTATATCTATAGTATATCTATATTTTATACATCTTTATAAATAAAGATTACGAAGCTAATATCTTGTTTTACCTCGTCATCAAAAAAAAAAAAAAAAAAAAAAGACTCCGGAACATCGGGTTATCGGAAGAAAATCTACGGAGACAATACACTATATTTCTAAAGACACGAATGAACAGAAATAAAAAACACATTAAGACTTAAAATCCGTTAAAAGGACACAAAAGAGAAAGAAATAAAGGAAAAGAAGAAGAAAAGAGAGTAATCCAGGTAGCGTCCAGACCTCTCAATCTACGTATAATCCGTTAATAACCGGATAATGAACAATAATGACCTCTAAATACCTTCAATTTTCCTAGAAGCGGAAGTAGGCATTTAGTATTTACAAACCTGTAGTGGATATAGGTTATCATTACTTATATTCTATAATTGAAACATTAATCCCAAACGTTTATATTCACGACCAAAACATTTATAGTCATGATCCCTTTCCACCTAACTTATGAATGAATAACACGAATGATAGTCCCGGTGATGTTCAAAATGGTGATGACAACAGTGACAGTTAGAAGAATAAAATTGATGAGAGTAATATCTAGAAAGATACTATCACAACAATAACAACAACTAATGATATTACTACTACTACTACTACTACTACTACTACTACTGTTACAACAACAACACCAACACAACAACAACAGCGATTACAACTACTACTAATGCTGCTGCTGTTGCTTCTTCTACTGCTACTACTACTACTACTACTACTACTACTACTACTACTACTATCATACTACTACTACTACCACTACTATCATACTACTACTACTACTACTACCACTACTACTTCTACTATTACTACTACTTCTACTATTACTACTACTACTACTACTGCTGCTGCTACTACTACTACTCCTACTACTACTACTCTACTACTACTTCTACTATTACTACTACTACTACTACTACTACTACTACTACTACTACTACTACTACTACTACTACTACTACTACTACTACTACTACTACTACCACTACCACTACAACTACAACTATTACTACTACTGCTACTACTACTACTACTTCCACTACTACTACTATTACTACTATTAGTACTAGTACTACAAATAATAATGATAATACCAATAATGATAATAAAAATGGTAATGATAGCTATGATATTAGGCAAACATATAATGGTAATAATAATATTGATGATGATAATAATAATAATAATAATAACAACTCCTCCTACTACTACTACTCTCCTACTACTTCTATTACTACTACTACTACTACTACTACTACTACTACTACTACTACTACTACTACTACTACTACTACTACTACTACTACTACTACCACTACCATTACCATTACAACTACTACTACTACTGCTACTACTACT
>NC_091553.1:11712359-11713738 GCF_042767895.1 Penaeus vannamei
CATTATCTTTATCATTAACCGTATCATCATTATTATTATTATGATGATAATGATTATGATTGTTTTTATCATTTTATGATATGATAATAATAATAATAATAATAATATTGATAGTATTTCCATTATCATGAACTTTATCATAATTCTGTTGTTATCAAAAAATGATATAATAATGAGGATACTACTACTACTTCTACTACTACTACTACTAATTAATGTTTGTCATTATTATCACCATCACCTTTATTATCAATTATATCATCATTATTATCAATAATAATGATAATAATGATTTTATCTTATTGATATTATCAATTTTTATTAATAATAACAATGATAATGATAATAATATCATTATTATTACCATACTCATCATCATCATCATTATCATTATCATAACTATTATTACTATTACCATATTAACCTTATCATTACTACAACTATTATCATCATGATTACTGGCATTACCATAATGATTATCATAATCATTAGATTCTCATGACTGCAACAATTCTTATCAACACGCGAATCGATGTCGTTGTTATCGTCTCGTAGCATCTGACATGGCATAAGTGATCTATAATTACTTTACTTAGTGAGAAGTACATTCTTGCTAAAACAGTCATCGCTAAAACCCTTAATGTATTCTGAAATATCAGCAAATAATCCTGAATCATGAGGTACGAAGTCACTAGTTGTTCGCTATAATAGTATACATTAATATGAATGAACAGATTCCCATTGCTGCAGATTATACTTTGCAGTCGTGTGGGAACAGGACGGTGCTCGTTACTCTGTCAAAACGTGTATAAAATCATGAAGGAAGCATATGCTTTACGCCTCTGAGCCAGTATGCTAGGATGTCTCGGCGCGATCAAACACGACGATGCAAAAAAAGTGTGCAATTTGTCCACACTGAGCCACCAAATGTCGAGATGTCACGCAAGACTCTCATTTTGCTAAACATGCTGTTTCGTAACGTTAGAGTACTCTCTGTTAGTACTTATTGACTGGTTCGTGTCGTATCTCCGGGGATTACGATGGTTCTTCAGAAAGTTGAAAAGCGAGTAAGTAATATTGACAAAAAACAATGGCATTAGTTTTGTTAAAGTATGTGTTATCACATAAAACAGTGGCACTAGTTGTACGTATTATTCGTTAAAACCATTGATGTTAGTTGTGCCTCATCCAGTCTTACTGAGATCGCCTGCATGAAACACTAACATTACCAGGTACACGACATGAACATGCAAAACAGAACAGATATGCATTTTGCATTAATCGAAACGGCACGGTCGTGCAACATTAATGCGATATACATCTACATTCAGGTGGTCGGTATGACGTGTCGCACGACAAATTGAAATTAAACAAAAAAC
>NC_091553.1:11714238-11716738 GCF_042767895.1 Penaeus vannamei
AATTAGTTAAGACTTATAATTTGTAAATATTGAGATATGTGTGGCATGGGAGCTTGCTGAAATATTTAGATTTTCCTTCGACGTGCGAGCGAAAAATGAAAGACAGAAGAAAAAGTAAAAATAAATAGATAAGGATAAATAAATAGTATTAAATAAGATAAAGAAAAAAATACATACATGCTTTCATTTTACTATACAACCACTTCATTTGAATATGATTTCCCTCCCAATCTACGGAGAGACTCCTCCATGTGCACAACTTCACAACGACACCGAAATGTGACCTCGACGGTAGCCTCTATCTGTCAACGCCCGCCGTGCCCTTCGCCCTCGGCAGCGTCGGACGCAGCCCGAGAGACGAGAGTCGCCCCCTTCGGAAGCCGCCAAAGAATTCCAGTTCATTTTTCAGCGGCGTTGTCTGGCCGACCTGCCAAGAATTTTCTCCCAAATTTGATAAACTGTTGAGATTCCTTGAGCGAGCCGCGGGGAAAGGGAACCCGTGACCAGAAGCCCCTCGGCCGAAGAAGAGGTTTCAAAGGTTGTTACGCTCCTCCCCGCCCCCCTCTTTTTTTTTTTCCTTTTGTCGCATTTTGAGTTTCTTAGATGAGCCATATGGTTAATGCCGGGTCGGTCTTCGGGATAACGAGATGAGAATTTTGTTCAATATACTTTTTTTCTGTATTTTGATTTTTTTTTTAACACCGAGATACATATATATCTGTTATTCCTATATATTTCATTTTATTCATCTTAATATATAAAATTGGGGATTATGAATGGCCACGAATTCTCTACATCAGATTGGAATAGAAGGCATATAATCTTTATTCCCATTTCCGAGAATTCTGTCCTTCGGTCAAATGAAATATCAAACCCTTTTTTAGAATCTCCATTTTTCCCATAACGTTAAAAAATATCCTTTTTTTTAAATATCAGTATCCATTTCAGAATAAAAAACATCATAAAAATGCACTTGAAAGACAGGTGTGAGAAAAATGTCAGTAGCAAGTCGACCAAACTCTCACGGAACAGGAATAAAAAAAGGGAAAAAAATGGGAAAAATAAAAGAAAACAATATATAAAAAGTAAAAAATATAAGAACAGTTATAAAGGGAAATAGAAAAAAACGAACTACCAAAATTTGAAAACTTTCCCGGTAACGACAAATACGGCATCAAAATGGGAAAAAACAGAAAAAGGGAAAAAGGAAAAAAAATGTGGCTAACAAAACTCAAAAAATCTTTCCTGTTAAAAAGAGAAACGTAATCGGATAAGGCGAGTAAATTCGAACCAAAATTCCGGACATCCAACGCGTAAAAAAAAAAAAAAAAAAAAAAAAAAAAAAAAAAAAAATCCGACATCAACATTTTTCCTTCCTCTCCCGAAAGCTTAGAGCCCAACGCGAAAAGGTTCTCCTCCTCCGGCCGCCAATAATCTTTTTCTAGAGCAAGTGAGGAGAATTAAAGTGTTCCAGAAGAAGGAATCCATTGAGAGCCAATTCGGCCGCGTCCGTCCACCTCTTCTTCGGCCGCGAATCGAGACAGCGTGACCAGTTCTGTCCCTCTTTCGTCGATTTTTATGACGTGGAGGCATATGTTGGCGTTATGTGGCGATGTTTTTAAAGGGGTTTCTGATTTTGCTGTTTAAATTCGAGTATTTCTATTTGAATATTATTTTAGGTCTTTCGTGATCTTAATTTTCTCTCTTGGTCTTTATTCACTAACGCATGAAAGGCAGTAGTGACAGTATAATTGATGATATATACTAACAAAATGATGCTAATAATAACGACGAATATCACAATAACAATGCTAACAAAAATGTCAATGATAACGGTGACTAGTGAAATACCAACTCTATTCTTCCGCTTAACCTGAACACGCCCGTTCTACCTGCGTCCCTCCCTCTTCTATCTTATCTTGCCTCTCCTATTCCCTCCCTTCTCCACCTACACTGCCTTTTTCCCGCGTTCCTTTGCACCCTATTCGCGCTTGTCGGTCCCTCCCTTTAAACGCCTTTCTGATATTTTGCAGCGTGAGGGAGGGCGGAAAGACGGCTTCGGGTTGCCACCTGATCACGGCGCTTTCCAAGGAACCAGCCAAATGAGCTGATCTCTCTATCTCCCTAGCTGCCTGTATCTGTAACTGCGTATCTGTATTTTCTTTTTTTGAGCTACATGAAAATGCACTAAAAGAAGAATTACTCTTTTTCTTTAGCAAGGTGTATATTTGCACACCGATAATGCACAGTCACAAATTGAAACACGTTTATCAATAATTGCCAGTCATAGTTTCATACCTTTTGATGATGATGGCATAAATATGAACTATTGTTGATATTACTGTAGCTACAATTTTAATTATGATGATCACAATAAATATTACCTATTGTTTTATTGTCATCATCATTGATATTATGGTCGTGATATGTTTCGCTGTCTAATTCACAATCATCTTGGCATCACTAGCAATAGTAAGCCAGTAATAATTTTATATGAATA
>NC_091553.1:11799238-11809238 GCF_042767895.1 Penaeus vannamei
TGGAGCCACAGACTTTTTGCTTGGCCAGGGAGTTCCAAGGTGCTGCGTCAAGGAAGTTCTGCGAAGGCGTCGAAGGTGATCCTGGTGAAGAGGCAATGGCGGAGTAGCGAGCTGTGACAGCAAGAGAGAGGCAAAGCTCAGAAATCGGCTCCTTTAAAGCTGCTATCAGAAAATCCAGTGTAGCGGAATTAGATTCCACAAATGAGTTAATGCAATTATCGCGGAGACGGATGTTGAAAGTTTATATATTTTACAAATTTATATCTTGTCTCTTTTGGGTGGATATTAAATCAAAATCAACAAGCTTGTTTTTCGCATTTTCTTATTGTGTTTCGCTCGTTGGCTCCTCTTCTTCTTCTAATATCAGGATATTAACGTTCTAGTTCTCTATCCTTTGTTTCCATAGTCTCCTCTTCATTTGTCCTTTATCAGCCCTTCCTTTGAAATGCAACCCGTTTGACCTACCCAAAGGAATCTCATGTTAGAATCAACACGACTTATGAGCTTGTTTGTAAAAATATCAGTAATATATTTATCCAAAGTATAATTAGTGATAGAAGCTTATAAGTTTCCCCGAGAAGTTTCCCCCTTTCAGAGCCCCACACCATCTATAGTCCCCCAGGCCTTCTCCGGCCATCCCTTGGCAATGCAAGATAACCCTCCCCTCACCCCCACCCCATTCGGTGCCCCCCCCCCCCCACTCTAGATATCACAAGTCCTCTTTAACCGACCTTATCCTTATCAAGGGTATACTTTATGTCTATTTGGCTTCGTCCTCTTAAATTTTCTCGATATCACATCTTTCATTTCTTTCTTTCTCTCTTTATCACTCTCTCTCCCTCTCTCCCTTTCCAGACCTCTCCGCACCCTCCCTCTCCCTCCTATCCCTCCCCCTTCCTATCTTGGGCCACCTATACCTCCCTTGCCCCGGGGACAGAGCGTGAGTGTCCCTTGGTGGTTGGGGATCATTTGGGAGGTGGGTGAAGGTGCAGTCCCTCGCGTGCCATCTGCCATGTGCCCCGCCTGCCGCCGCACCGCCACCACCACCACCTTCTCCTCCTCTTCTTCTTCCTCCTCCTCCTCCTCTTTTTCCTTATATACTTCCCCTACCAACATTGCCGCCTCCTCTTTTTTGACTCCACTATTTTATTCACCATTTACACTATTCAACACCATAGGCATTCGCCAGCAGTACCACGCTAATCGGCCGCACCAACGCCATCCCGACCAGCACCAGCGCAGCCAGCCCGGCGGACATTGCCAGGACAACATACCGATTATGGCATCAGTTTTGCTTTGATTAATTCTAGATTTGCCTTGCAGCTGTGCAATTGAGGGCGAGGTAGTTTCGCCCGAATGGTCATTACGGCTTATTGCATTTAGCGGCGAATGTATTGGGAGCAACTGTTGTAATTTTCTCCTTTGTTATTATATGGAGAATATCACATGTGCAGTTTCATTACCGAGCACACTTTCGGCAAGATTTAACGAAAAGACTCATGCACATTTTCGCAGCATAGTCATAAAACAACAACAACAACAACAGCAAAACACCAACACAGTTACTTCCGGGCGACCTCCTTTTATACGCAAAAGAAACAAACAAGTCCAATCCCATTCACAACTTTTTTGTTTACGAAATGGACTTCTCTTCCCCAAACAAGCAGCTCCGGCAGGAACGAGGGGACCCGCGAGGCAGTGCGCTCCAACACACACCAAGCAGTCCCTCGTAAACAAGTGTCCAGTTATCCAAAGGCTGCTCGTCTTATAACTGGCCTTTTGTCCGCTGAGACGAGGGTGGCAGGACGCGCCGGAAACACGAACTTGAGTGCTGCTCGCTAATCCGATTACGAACAGCCGAACGAACGGGAGACAATCGGACTCGAGTGGGACGAGGTCGCGCCGCCGGACCAGGTAACAAGGCCTGGTCCTCATTACTGAGCTGGCGCTGTAGGTGGCTGGGAAAGGAGGCCGCGGGATTAGGCGATGATGGGACGAGCAGGGGCGGCGGGAGGAATGACAATGGAGACATGTCATCATTATTATCATCACTTTTCAATATGTAATTAGTAACGTTATTGCTATCATTATTGTCTATCGTTATCATGACAATCATTATCAGTATTATTATCATTATCATTATTAGTATTATCATTATAATTGTTATTATTATTATTATTATTATGATTATGATTATTATTATTATTATTATTACTATTATTATTATTATCATCATTGTCATTATTATCATAATCGTTGTCATTTTTGTTATTATCATTAATATTATCATTATCATTAGAATCATCATTTTCTTTAATGTCATTGTTATTATTGTTATTATGATTATTATTGTTAATATTACCATTGTTATGATTATTATTGTTTTTATTATTATTATTATATCATCATCATCATCATCATCAACACCATTATCATCTTTGTTACCATTACTATTATTTCAATTATCTGCATTCTCGTCATCATTATCATCAGTATTGCTATTGTTATTATTGCTGTCAATATTAGTATTATCATTATGATTATGATTATTGTCATCATCATTATCACGTTATACAGTATCATTATCATCATTCCTTCTATTATTGTAAGCAGTATTACCATTAATCATCATCATTACCATTAATTTTGTCATAATGATTACTGTTTTATCATTAATTCATCATCATTATTTGAACTATTCACATATTGCGACACATTTTTCAATTGCGATCGAAGAGATAACCAAAACTTTTAACATTCGAATTGAAGAATGACTGTTTTGTACTTGCTTACAACTACCAAATCCATTCAGCAATCAGTTATTTGAATTTGGCAGTTTGCAAAACGGTTTCAACGGCCACGTACCTCGTATTGATCTCAAGACTAAAACTATTATACAGTGTGAGTGACAATCATCCAAATTAATAAAAGACATGGATATACATTGTATACTCAATGTATATCTATTTCATAATATTGATAAATGGATATACCTTTCAAAAAATCACAATGAATCTATTTAAATGTGACTATTATATACAGCATACGATTACGTAAACGGAAGAAAGATATCAACGAAAAAAGACGTACTTCAAATGTCTTACTATCTCATGCACTACACCATTGCCTTTCCCGAGAACCGTCCACAATAAAGGCTTTGCACACTCAGTGGTTTGTAGAGGGGATGCCGTGTAAGCAACCCGCTAACTTACCTTCCTTTTGGACCACGTATGGGAACACGTTGGGCAGAAACAACCCAGGAGTGTATACGAAACCTTTGTTGTGAACTACTCCCAGTGGAGGATGCCGCGCCGTGGTGCATTGAACTCCGAGAGATGGTGCAACCTCGAAAATATCTTGCCCTGAACTGTAGGCTTCGATTAAAAGTAAGATTGTTCAGTTCCATTTGAAAAGAAGTCTGCATTGCCATTGTTGTTGATATGATTATTTTTTCTCTTATTGTTGATGATGCTGATGTAATTAATGCTGTTAGGGTCGTAACCAAAATTATTGTCGGTACTCTGAATGCAGGCATTAATAAAAATCAGTGATTTTTTTATCATTATTATCACTAGTATTATCAATATCATTAGTTGTAGTGGTATATGTAGTAGTATAAGATTAGCTGTAGTAATAGTAATAATAGCTGTAGTAGTAGTAGTAGTAGTAGCAGTGATAGTAGCTGTATTATCATTATTAGTATTTCCGCTATTATTCTCATTATCATTATTACTATTATCATTATTATTGTTATAATTATTATCATTATTATCATCATCATAATTATTACCATTATTATTAGTAGTAGTAGTAGCAATAATGGTCGTAGTAGCAGCAGCGCTAGTCCAGTCATCATTATCACTGTCATTATCAGTATAGTTATTAACTTTATTTTCACTACCATTGTTATCACCATCGCTGGTGTTAATGCAATCTTTGCAAAGTAATAAAGCGATCGAACAGTGTTTGTCACAATTTTTTTTATAAGGATTTCAATTAATCGTGGAACTATGTTCACCATCTGATGAAAATAAGAGAAGGCTTAATATAAGAAAAAACAGAAAGACTGAAGAAAATAAGGACTGAAAATAAGGAAATAAGAAAGACTTCACTCCTCCCCCCCCAAAAAAAAAAAATAGAATGAATAAAAATACAGTGTAGATGAAAAAAATATATAGAATAATAAAAAAGCAACAATATTGAATGTAAGAAAATAAGAAAGACGAAAGATATATATTATATATATGTATATATATACATATATATTATATATATATATATATATATATATATTAATATATATATATTAATATATATATATATATATGTATGTATGTATGTATGTATGTATACACGTGTGTGTGTATAAGATTAGGAAAAGACAAAAAAGAAAGTAGGATAGGATTAGAAAAAAGGAAAGGCGGTAAGACATGAAAGAAATAAGGAAAGGGAAAGAAACATTAAAGGAGAAGAATCAGAAACAGAATATGAGAATAAGAAAAGAAAGAAGACGTCAGAAAAAGACAAAAGAGGGACAGAAGACGTGAAACTTGAGGCACGATACATCATGTAAGCGGCGGCGATCTCACGAGGCAGGGCAAAGAGACGTGTATTTATGAGCCACACGCTCTCGAGATCCACGACGGCTTCTTAGATGTTATCGCCGTAATAAAGCAATGCAGGGGAGAGTGCTTTCCTCTCACCTCTTCAAAGATCACCTGCAGTATGTAATAAGCACCGTGGCTTGTAATGAGCCTGGCTTCTAATGGGGTCATCTCGGTGACTGATCGCCCGGTCGTTTCTGCTGATATGACTCTCGATATTGCATGTCATGTCATTACAGGCAGCTCAGGGTGATAATACACTTATTACGGGAGAAGATGTGAAGGCTGATACGGGATGAATAATACAGGTGATGTGGCTGCCCGTGGCTATTGCAGTCACTCGGGATTAGAGGCGCATTTCGTGGTTCAGTGGCAGGCCAGACTTCATGCAGCGAGGCCGGGCTTTGCGTCGGGCCGGCCGGGCTGTGACGAGATGATAAGTTGATTCCGATGGGGAGAGGTTGGTGTTCTTGGGCTTCACACCTCTACACATGGGACGCCAGAGACGAGGCAACTGCGAGGCCGGTTGCAAGGGGAGTGATGGACTCGCCACGAGAAGTCCTCTGGCGGCGGGTCGCGTTACAGGCGGCGCAGGCGGCACAGGAGGCAGGCAGGCAGGCAATTAGCGCGTGGGAGGAGCGTGCTGGGACGGCGGTCACTCCTCGCGGCGGGTGGCGGATGGCGGACGGATCGCGGCGGCGGCGGCGGCGGCGGAGGCAGTTTAAACTCCCCGCCGGTGGTCGCCGTTTCCCCGCTTCTCCAAGTGGACTTCCGGGGATCCTTACCGGGACGCCCGCCAGGCCCTGTCGGAGGATGGACGGCGGCGAAGGGGTTCTCCCGCCGGGATGAAACGACGCCGCCGCGCCCGTACGGCCGCCCGCGCGTGATGCTTCGATCCGAAAATTCACGGCTTCAAGGCTGGGAGTCTTAGCCTGTCTGCATAAGAAATATCGCGCCATTACCAGCTGTCGCTTCTAGGTGCTGGCTGCAAAATGTTCTTGGTCAGTCTTCCGAACAACGTAGAAACTTTTAAGCTGTCTGGAAATGTTACTGCAATTTAATACAAGTAAAATATTGTATCCTGAGGATAAAATTTTTGAGGGGCGCACACTTCACCGCCCCCCCCCCACACACACACACACATCCTGCACACGCGTCCTGCGGTCTCGTCCCAGCTGTCATTAGGCAGGTGTCGTTTAGCAGCAGGTCGCGTCAGAAAACCAGGCCTGCTAAAGAGTAAGCACGCTCGCGCGCGCACATACGCACGCACACACACACATACACACACACACACGCACACACACACACACTGTTCCCTTGAGGCAAGTAATACAGGGTTATAGTCACAGCTTGTTGATGTGAGGTCGAGGAAACGCGAAACTTGCCGAGAGATGGCGGTCCATTATGCAGCCTCCTCCTCTCGCGTCTGCAGATTACGTTCTAAGGAGCATTGAATTTTGTGTAGACATATGTATGGATTTCTAACACGCGATTTTAGGAAGGCCCGCGAATTATTGCGAAATGTAAACTTTTTGGATAAAAACAACTAAACTTTTCCTGCGTGCAGTCATAACTGTAATTCTTTATGAATTGTGAATATATATGTATAGCTGTATATAGGTATGTATTGTCTACACCAAATAAAAATCTCTGTAAATTAATATTTGAAATAGGATAGAAGGTAAAAAGACCAAAATCTTTCTCTTCTTCGGCAATGCATCTGCCCGGGAGGACCAGCATCTTGAAGCCACGGGCCCGACGTAGCGAGGAAGCGCGAGTAATAAAGTATTCCCGGGGGCACTTATCCCCCCCCCTCTCCCTTTTCCTCTTTGCCCTTCGCCTCCTACGCCCCTGCTTCTTCCCCTCTTCCTCCCTCTGTGCCCATTACCTTTCGCAATAGTGTACTTTCACTTGGTCTCGTTTCCACGTGGTGTAATCCCCTATCAGTATTGTTGTTTTTAATTCTAGCATTGCCATCATCATTATTTTCATCTTAATTATTGTCATTATTGTCATTATTATTATTGATGCCATTACCACTATCGTCATTGTTATTAAGATACTTGTTCTCATTATTCTTATCATCATTGTTATTACCATTATCATTGTTATTATCATTATCATTATCATTATTATTATTAAAATCATCATTGCTATTGTTGTTTTTTTATATTTCTATTACCATTATTCTCATCGCTATTATAATTATCCTTATTACAGTTATCCTTTCCCTCCCCCCCCCCCCCCCCGCCGCTAGTGCCTCCCCCACCTATGCTTTCCGCATAGACACATCCACTCCCCCCCTACCATAACCCCCCCCCTCCCCAACGGCCATGTGGCTCGTCGGCCATCTTGCAACCCGTCACAACACGGGGTGCGCATGCGTGGGCCTGGAGTCGCGCATTTCCCGTCCGTTTATAGACCAGCTGTGACACTTCCGGCGGTTATTCAGTGAGTACGCATATACGCACACGCTCACGCACACCTGTTTCTGGGTACTGGTTCGATTGTTTGTGAGGGGTAATGTCTGGATTTGAATAGAGGTGTTTGTTTTAGTGTGCTTGTTAGGTAAGAAGAGATGGGATAAGAGCTAGCGAAAGGGGGAGAAAGGGAGGGAGAAGGAGGAAGGACATTGAGGAGGAGTGTGAGGGGAGGAGGGAGGGGGGAAATGAAGGAGGAGATTGAGGGGGGGGGGGAGGTGGAGTGGGAGAAGGAGGGGTGATTGAGAGGGAGAACAAGGGGGGTGAGAGAAAGAGAGGGAGGAGAGGGTGAGGAAGACGGAGGAAGAGTAGAGGGGAAATCAAAACGAGAAGGAGGAAAAGGAGACGAAGGAGGAGGATAAGGAGACGGGAACAGGAGTAGAAGCAGGAGAAGGAGAAAGGGAAGAAGGAGAGCAAACTAGAGAAGGAGAGGAAGGTACAAGAGAACGGACGCCAAAGGAGAGCGGAGGGGGGGGGAGGGGGCGGCAGGTGCACCGCGACAAGACCTTCATCGACGCCAAACCTGCGGAAATGATCGACACATTAACTCACATTCAACGTTCGTTCCCTCTTTCCCTCCCCCCCCTCCCCCCATCCCCCACCGCTCTTGCAGGAGACTCCGCCCGCGAGCACCGCAACTGCCCGCCCACTGTACGAGAAGACCTTGTTCCTGGTGCGAGTTAATACGCCAAGTGCTGCAACTGCAGGTGTTGATCACGTGGTCTGGCCTTGCTTGCGCCTTACGCTGTCTTGGGGAGGGGGGCGTAGAGCGGGGGGGGGGAGAAGGAGGGGGTGTTGAGGGGGGAGGCGCGGCGAGAGGAAGGGGGCAAAGGAAAGAGAGGAGAAAGAGGGGGAAAACGGTGGGGAGAGCGGAGGAGGGGAAGGTGCGGAGAAAGGAGGGGTGAAGGGGGGGGGGGGGGGAGGGGGAGCGAGCCAGAGAGGGGATGGAGAGGGGGGTAACCCAGGGAGGAGGGGTGAAGGGGTGAAGGGGAGGGGGCGGAGAGGGGGAAGGGGCAAGAGGGAGCAGGGGGCGAGGGAAGGTTAGCGAAGGCGAAGAAACAGCTGTTCCTTTGGAAATGTCTCAAGATTCTGGTTTCTGACATGTAGTTATTTGAGTGGTTTCTGTACTCTCTCTCTCTCTCTCTCTCTCTCTCTCTCTCTCTCTCTCTCTCTCTCTCTCTCTCTCTCTCGTCTACCTTCTCTCTCCTCCCTCCACTCTCCACCCTCCTTCTCTCCCTCCTTCTCCCCTTTTTTCCCTCTCCCCTTCCCTCCATTCCTCATCTCCTCTTTCTCTGCTTCCTTACTCACCTTCAAGCATACAACTAAAGACTTAGAAAGTAGATCCCAAGATTTCACAACTTTTAAACCGTTTCCGTTGTATTAATTGCCTCTTGAAGACTATTTCCTCTTCTTGCTTCACGTGAATGCGGATCCGAACTCCTTTGTTGTGCGTTCGTGCAGAGTTGGTGTTGAGGTTGTCATTTATAACGAAAAAAAATTACTGCAAAGAACCTCAACATCGGGATCAAAGATAGCGATAGCAATAAAGATAACGATACGAGGATAATAAGAAACATGAAAATACCGGGAAGTGATAATGATAATAAATGTAATACTTATCGTGAGGAGAATAACAATAATGATGACTAAAAGAGTGGTAATTATTGCGATTTTAATAGTAATAGTAATACTAAAAATGCTTATGATAATGATAATGACAATGGTGCTAATGATATCGAGTATTGATGGAATAACACTAGAATTGACACACACAATACACACACAAACACACAAACGCACACACAGCCACACACACACGCCCACGCCCGCACACACACACACACACATCTACACACACACACACACACACACACACAGCTACACACACACACACACACACACACACACACACAGCTATACACACACACACAGCTACACACACACACAAATAAAGCATCTGATTGAGTGAGAGAGAGGATGGGAGAGAGGGATAAAGTGACAGAGTGAGAGTTAGAGAGAGAAAGAGACGGAATGAGACAGAGACAGAGAGAGAGAGAGAGAGAGAGTTGGACATACAGAGAGAGAAAATAAAGAGAAAGAGAGAGAGACACAGAGAGAGTTAGAAAGAGAGTGAGAGAGAGAAAGAAAGAGCGAAGAGACAAACTGGAGATGCTTCCAAGCCTACGTCAGGCCAGTCACCATACCCGCCAAAATCTCCCTTGTCCTTTTTTTTTCATCAGCCAACGAAATACGAAAGAAAAGGAGAGGATCGCCGTGTCTCCTTCGAAAGACCAAAATGCGGGCGGTTTCCAGAAGCTTCGACACTTACAACTGCGTCTTAAGAATCCCGAAAGCCCTCCATGTGTGTCTCAAGTGCGGGAGCTTTCGTGTCTCCTTTTTGTGGCGATTCTTACTAAAGAATTAATTTTACGCGAAGTGAAATGTGTGTCCGTCATTTCTGTTTCGTTTTGTCACTTTTTGTGTAGGGAATTCACTATATATTAAAAGTTGGTTGTGACTTTATTACATGAAATTCCCTTTTTTTTTTTTTTTTTTTTTTTCTTTTTTAGCATAGATCGTTTTTTTTCATTCGTTCCTTCATGTTCTATTCTTATGATTATGACTCTTTTATCCCCAGTGATATGTCTTCGTGTATTATTCTTGGTCTTTGTGGCTCTCCCATTCACCTCCCCCTTCTCTTCCATCACGCTTCCCTCCTTCCTGTACCCTCGATTCCTTTCGTCTTCTTGAACGCTTTCGTCTCTCCCACCTTCTTCCCACTCTTATCTCCTTTCCCTCCTCTTCCCCCTTTCTTATTAGCCTTTCCTTTCATTCCTTTCTGTTCCTCGCGCCCCTCCTCCGCCCGGCATCCTCCCTCCTTCCGCCACACTTCCCTTCGCAACTTACCCATCTCCT
>NC_091553.1:11829238-11836738 GCF_042767895.1 Penaeus vannamei
TTTTCCTTATAACGAAGCCTCTTAATCATTTACCAATACATTTCCATTTTTCCATGATTTGAGTAATACCAATACATTTTCATATTTTTCATAAATTGAGATATTTCACACGCTGTTATTGTTACTAGTTAAGGTCATAAACAATCTTTTTTTTTTTTTACTTTCTTGTATTTTGTTCTCATTCATGAAGTCTAGTCCGGCGCGCGTGTGTACAAGTGTTCCTTGCGGTGAGAACATTTCATGCAAATTGTACATATTTCATTATGTTTCATAGTCAAGCATTACCATTAACATAATTCATGTATTATGTTTCTTGGGATCACTTTCTTTACTTTCGTTCCATTGACAACGTATCCCGTATTCACACCGCATCTCTCTTCTTGCCGTACCACATTGTGCCAATATGTTGCCCCGACCCGCGGTACAAAGGTCCGGTACATATGTCGCGGCCGGGCGGTACGGTAGGCCACTGGTTACACAAGTTCCCGCCTGTGTAGGATTTCACACCTGACACTGAGGCAGGTCTTTCAAGGCGCCGCCAAGGGTCACGTGATCGATGGCGCTCATGACGTCATCGTGACCGGCTTGTGTGAGTGTGAGGGAGAGGAGGGAAAAGGGGGCGTTGGTGTGGGAGAAAATGTGAACAGGGAATGAAGAATGAGAGAGAGAGCGAGAGAGAGAGAGAGAGAGAGAGAGAGAGAGAGAGAGAGAGAGAGAGAGAGAGAGAGAGAGAGAGAGAGAGAGAGAGAGAGAGAGAGAGAGAGAGAGGCAGGGAGAGAGAGAGAGGGAGGGAGAAAGAGAAAGAGAGAGTGAAAGAGAAAGAGAGAGAGAAAAAAGAGAGAGCAGAGAGAGAGACAGAAAGAGAGAACGAGAGGAGAGAGAGCAAGAGAGGAGAGAGAGAAAGAGAGTAGAGAGAGAGAGAGAGAGAGAGAGAGAGAGAGAGAGAGAGGAGAGAGAGAAAGAAAGAGAGAGAGAGAGAGAGAGAGAGAGAGAGAGAGAGAGAGAGAGAGAGAGAGAGGAGAGAGAGAGAGAGAGAGAGAGAGAGAGAGGAGAAAGAGAGAGAGAGGAGAAAGAGAGAGAGAGAGAGAGAGAGAGAGAGACGGAGAGAGAGAGAGAGAGAGAGAGAGAGAGAAAGAGAGGAGAGAGAGAGAGAGAGAGAGACGGAGGGAGAGAGAGTGAGACTGAGAGAAACAAATACAGACAAAGCAGCAAAGAGAGAAAGAGAAAGTGTTTCAGAAAAAAAAGATAGAGAAAGAATAAAAAGGAAAAGGGGTTGAACAATAAATAAACAAATACAGCGAAAACAGACATAGGAAGAGAGGAAGAGAAAGGAAGGATGAAACTCGGCAAATATACAAGATCTCAACACTCGACCGCCATAGCACTCGACATCGACTCCGGGCAGCTTGAGGTAGACAACACAGGAAGCCCAGATGGTGTTCGAGTCATGAACTTCTTCGTCAGGTGGACCCTGAATCTTATGCACCCCCCCACTACTTCTCCCCACCCCCACCCCTTCATACCCCCCTTGCCAGTACTCGCCCAAACCCGCCACACCCTAACTGAGTGTCGGGTTCATCAAAACTCGACCCCTTTTTCTAAAGTTTTCCTGTGTTGATTTTGGGTGTAGGGTGAGTCATGGCACTCTCAACACCCTCGCGGAGGCAAATAGAAATAGGAGAGGAAGGGAAGGGTTGAACGCGTATATATGTATACAGATATTTACATAAATTCATCATTTACAATATGACGCACAATTTCATGGGAGACACTTTTTCGTCTCGTTTTTTTTTACGAAATGATTTATGCGTCTTTGTGAATGTTCTTGGTTAAACACATTTAGCATCTGCGCAGATGTTTCAACTGAAGTAGTATGCGATTGGTGTAATGATCTCTCTTTCTATCTCTCTTTCTGTCTCTCTCTCTCTCTACCTATTTATCTTTCTATCTGTCTCTATTTCTCTCTCACTCTCACTCTCTCTTACTCTCTCTCTCACTTTCTCTCTCTCTTTCTCTCTCTACCTCTCCTTCACCCTCTCCCCCCTCACCCACACACATATGTGTGTGTGCGCGTGTGTGTGTGTGTGTGTGTATGTGAGTGTGTGTGTGTGTGTGAGTGTGGGTATGTGTGTGTGTGTGTGTGTGTGTGTGTGTGTGTGTGTATGTGTATGTGTGTGTGTGTGTGTGTGTGTGTGTGTGTGTGTGTGCGCATGTGTGTCTATATACACATACAGTTATGTAAACACACACACACACACACACACACACACACACACACACACACACACACACACATATATATATATATATATATATATATATATATATAAATGTTTATATATATATATATATATTTGTATATATGTATGTATATATATATATATATATATATATATATATATATGTATATGTACATATGTGAATATATATATCTATGAATATATATATATATATATATATATATATATATATATATATATATATATATATATATATATATATATATATGTGTGTGTGTGTGTGTGTGTGTGTGTGTGTGTGTGTGTGTGTGTGTGTGTGTGTGTGTGTGTGTGTGTGTGTGTGTGTGTATGAATGTATGTTTACATGTATGTATATATATATGTATATATATATATATATATATATATATATATATATATATATATATATGTATATATATATATATATATATATATATATATATATATATATATATACATATATACATATACATACACATATATCGGTGTGTGTGTTTGTGTGTATGTGTGTCTGTCTATATGCTTGGAGACCTATACATATACTAGATATGCAGTACATATATCCTCACAAATATGCAGTACTATGTATCCATACAGATAAATTCTGGATACCCATTTCCGTTCAATTCAAATCACCTGTGCTTATAGAGGCAAAACCTTTTACTGCAGCCTCTGCTTTGGACGCGCATGCACTTGCACTATCCTTCTCTCTTGACCGGACTATTAAGAATCACGTCTAGTAAACATCATCCAGTTTATATCATATATACACGTCAACTGCTCTCCCAATTCCAACTTGTATAAACACAAGCAAAGAACACAGCCTACATTTAGATCGTCAAAAAAAGACGTTTACACCGCAATAGATGCACCAAACATACGACCAAAAATGCAAATGATAATAGAATTCCACACAGATGCCCAGCCAAGGGTAGCCAACTCGAGGGTGGTCGCGAGGAAGTGTATTTTCTCTCGACGCGTGACAGCCGCTGTGCACAGAGGGTGATGGATGACGCCCAGCCAGACAGAGGCATCCGAGCTCCGCTGCTGATATGCATGGGGGGTGGGGGGAGTGGGGTAGGGGTGATAGGGTGTTTGTAGAGGAGGGGGGAGGATGGGAGGTGTGTTCTAGGGGGGGTGGGGGTTAAGGGGAGGTAACAGGAGGTGTGAAGGGGGAGGAATAGAGGAGTGTGCGAGAGAGAGGGGGTGAGAGGTGTATGAAGGAGGAGGAAGATAGGTGTGCGTGAAGGTTACGGGGGGCGGGGGGGGTGTAATAGTAATATAAATGATAATAACGATAATGATGATTATAATAATAATAATAATAACAGCACAACAATGATAACAAAACAACAATAATAATGATCATGATAATAATGATAATAATAAGAATGGTAATCATAAAATGACATTAAAGGTAACAATAATGATGATAATAAGGATAAGAATGATAATAATATAATAACAATGGCAATGATGATAGTATCAATATAATGACAAAGTTAATGATGATAACAGCATAAATGATAATAATGATGAAGATGATGATTTTCATTATCGCTATTATGATAAATACTCTCATTGTCGTTATTCCATCATTATTGATATCATTATTAATGTTTTTATCGTTATCCTCATCATCATTACTATCATCTTCCCAGTTCTCTCCCTTCACCTCCCTCAGACATCTCATCATCATTACTATCATTGTCGCTATAATCCTTATCATTGTTATTATGATTATGATTATCATTATTTTTGTTATTATTGTTGTTATTATCATCAGTATCATTATCATTAATTTCATTCTTATTATTTATATTGTTATTCTTATTATCATCATCATTATCATTATTATCATCATCATTATCATTATTATTATTATCATTATTACTGTTGTTGTTGTTGCTGTTATAATTATCCTCCACAGTATTATCATTATCTATGTTATTATTATTATTTTGATAATGATGATGTTGATTATCATTGTTTTTATCATTGTTATTGTCATTATTGCTAATATGATAATAATGATGATAATGGCAATAATAGTAATAGTAATGATAATAATTATTCGTTCTTGTCATTTTTAGTAATGATGTTGCCATTTGTAAATAGACACTATTGTCAGTTCTGCCTCACATGACATGATTTTCTTATTACCAGCGATATGTCATTTTATATTGATTATTATCATCACTAAACAATGTTTTCTTGATATTATGTCCATAATCTTTATTATAATTGCCACCGACAATTTGAATATCATAGTTACTTCCATTGCATCCATCCTTTTGCATTTGTTGCGCTTATTGGTAATGCTGATGCTATCATTACTTGTTACAGCTGTTGATAAAGTTTCCTGTGGCATTGTTATCATTTATATGGTATCTATATATCGCAAAATAGAAGCCTTAAATACCACACCTGCTTTGACTTCAAACAGTTGCCAAGTTAAAACTCTGGTATAGTTCAAAGTTCATTGTTTAGATTTATGGCAAAATGCTTTTGAAAGGGCAAGAACTACTATTTTTTATACGTGAATATACAGATTTTGTTGTCTCGAGAAAATCGCTGACCCAATTTTGTATTCGGTGAGAATCTGGGTTTCCATGATATCTGTTACAGTTAAATCCTTTAAAGTATCCTAATTATCATTACCGGTGGAGACCAAACAGGATGTTTAACTGCCCGGTAACTGTCCAATGCCCTAGTGACCTTACTGATGTTGCGTCATCTGCTGGGGTCACGTCAGGTCAGTTTTCTAACCGCGTGAGGATGAGTCTGTACTTTTTGTGTTTAAGAATGAGTACGTTTCTATCATAATATTCGTGTATGAGATTGTTTGTATTTTCTATTTATTTGTATCCATGGAATTCTTAAATGGCTTTGTTTTATATTTTTCTTACAGTTCTCATGTTATCCATTCCAGTGTGAGGTTCTGCCTTTTGTCTTTAAGAATGAGTACGTTTCTATCTTAATATTCGTGTGTGAGGTTGTTTGTGTTTTCTATATATTTTCATCCATGTAATTCTTTAATGTCTTTGTTATATATTTTTGTTACAGTTCTCACGTTCTCATTCCAGTGTAAGGTTCTGCCGGTCATCGAAACAATAAGTGTAATTGTACCATAGGCTTCTAGTTACCAGACGAAGGGAACAAACCGAGAGAATGAGAAATCCATTCACAACATCGGGATTTACTCCTGTTTGGCCTGGAAATCGTAAGAGTAACCTGATACTCCTCGTCCCTCCTCCCCGCCCCCCCCCCTTCCTCTGCATCACGACCGCCTCCTTTCACCGTAGATTTAACCCGTTAATCTGCATGACACTCCTTTATTTGCCTCTGTTGGAGCGGTATGTTTTCTCGCTTGCCATCACCATAGTAACAACCTGCTCGGGGAGGAGGAAGAAGATGAAGAGGAGGGGGAGAAGGTGGAAAAGGAGGAGGAAGAAGGGGGGTGAAGGAGGAGGAGGAAGAGGAGGTTTAGGAAGAAGAGGAGGGGGAGGGGGAGGAGGAAGAAGATAAAAAGGAAGGGGGGTGGAGGAAGAAGAAGAAGTTTAGGAGGGAGGAAGGGGAAGAAGAAGAAGATGAAGAGGAGGTGGAGAAGGTGTAGGAAGAAGGGGGTGAAGGAGGTGGAGGAAGAGGAGGAGGAGGAAAAGGAAGAGAAGGAGAAGGAGAGGGAAAAGGAGAAAGAACAGGGGAGTAGGAGAAGAAGCAAGAGGAGGACGAGGAGAAAGGGAGGAAGACTGGAGAAGGGAGAAAAGAAGGAAGATAGAAGAGTTAACGAAGGAAGCAATGCAGAAAAGAAGAAACGAAACGAGGTAGAGGAGGAGACGAAGAAAGAAACAGCGCCGCAGAGAAGAAAGATGGAAAGTCGGGAGAAACGGACACGAAGGATAAGAAGGAGGAGGAGAAGAAGAAAGCAAGGAGGGAGAGAGGAGAAGAAGAAAGCAAGGAGGGAGAGAGGAGAAGAAGAAAGAAGAAGAAGAAAGCAAGGAGGGAGAGAGAAGAAGAAGAGAGCAAGGAGGGAGAGAGAAGAAGAAGAGAGCAAGGAGGGAGAGAGAAGAAGAAGAGAGCAAGGAGGGAGAGAGAAGAAGAAGAAAGCAAGGAGGGAGAGAGAAGAAGAAAACAAGGGGGGAGAGAGAAGAAGAAAGCAAGGAGGGAGAGAGAAGAAGAAGAGAGCAAGGAGGGAGAGAGAAGAAGAAAGCAAGGAGGGAGAGAGGAGAGGGGAGGGGTCATCCTAGGCCCTTCTCGCGTAAACAGATCAGGTGTCTCATGTCAGAGCTGCCGGAGCGCCCTGCCGGAGGTCTGGCTCCCGGGCTGTCACCACCGCCTCCATGGCTGGTTAGTCGTGGGGCGTCGTCGGCGGTTCCCAACGGCTTATGCTCTTGTGTTCTCTCTCTGTCTCTGTCTCTTTATCTGTGTCTGTCTGTGTGTGTGTCTTTCTGTCTGTCTCTCTGTCTCTGTCTCTGTCTCTGTCTGTCTGTCTCTGTCTGTCTCTGTCTCTCTCTCTCTCTCTCTCTCTCTCTCTCTCTCTCTCTCTCTCTCTCTCTCTCTCTCTCTCTCTCTCTCTCTCTCTCTCTCTCTCTACCTGTTTATCTATCTGACTATCTATTTTTATCACTATTATTATCATTGTCATTATTATCATTATTATCAATATCATTATTATTATCATAGACATTGTTACTATTGTTATTATTATCATTATTGTCATGATGATGAGGATTACTATTACTACTACTATCATTATTTTAATTATCATCATTATCATTATTATTATTGTTATTATCATCATCATGATAATAACAATGTCAATATTATCATCATTATTGTTATAATTGTTATCATTATCATTATTACCATCATTGCCATTATCATTATCATTATCGTTATCATTATTATCATTGATATTGTAATGACTATTATCAAAATTATTGTTAGTATTATAATCATCCTTGTTATCATTATTATCATTATCATTATAATCATCATCATCAATATTTTCATTACGGAGAATGTTATTACCATTGTCACTATTGTCAATATCATCATCATCATCATCCTCACTATCATTATCATTGATATCATTATCATCAATATCATTATCACTATTCTTATCATTATTATCACTATCAACTTCACGATCATCATCGATATTACTAGCATCACCATAGCCACTATCCTTACCAATATTATTGATATCAATATTATCATCATCACTGATTTTATAATT
>NC_091553.1:11849238-11851738 GCF_042767895.1 Penaeus vannamei
GGGGGTTAGGGCAGGGGGTAAGGGTAGAGGGTGTGGGTAAGACTGAGGGTTGGGGGTGTGGATAGGGGGTAAGGGCACAGGGTGTGGGTAGGGGTGAGGATAGGGAAGAGGTGGTGGAAGGGTGCGAGTGTAACAAAAGAAAGGATGGGAGGTGGAAGGCGTGGTTGGAAGGGGTTGGGCGAGAGTGGATGAAAGCGGAATGAAAGGGGTGGATAAGATCAAAAGAAAAGAATGTGGATGAAAGCGGAAGAAGGTGGATGATAACAGAAAAAACGGGTGGATAGGAGTGGAATGGAAGAACAGAAGGAGGGCGGTGGATAAAAATGAAAGGAAGGAGGTAGCTGAAAGATGTAGGAAGGGGATGGATAAAAGTGGAACAAGAGGGTGGATAAGAGTGCAGGTCGAGATACGAAGGTAATGGAATGGACTGGGATGTCTGAGAATAAAAGGAAGAAGGAGAATGAGAGAGGATGAAAGATGGGGTGGATGAGAGTGGAAGGCATCGGAGTGGATGGATGAGAGTGGATAAGAGTGGATGGGTGGCGCGCTGTCGAAAGATGCTGATAAAGAGAGAAAAAAGTGGTTGTGAAATCACCATCCGTTCCCAGTTTTTCGACATTTTTGAAAATATTTTGGAAAAGGTTTTTCTTTTATGATTTGCATTTTTTTTTCATGTGCTGAGAATTAAGAGCTGAATTGAAAATTAGATTATTAGAGTCGGTATAATGAATAAATATTCTTTTTGAAAGTGAAACATTATAATATAATCGACGACTGGTAAAATATATTAAAAATGCAGCTGGTAAGTCATATATGAATATCAATTACTTATATAAACTCTTTCCATTATCTTACATTTTCATTTTTTATTTTTCTGCCGCTTCGCACCTTGTGTTGATATCAGTCCTGGTGTGTGTCAGTATGCATGCGTGGGTGTGTGCGTGTGTGTGTATGTGTGTGTGTGTGTGTGTGTGTGTATGTGTGTGTGTGTGTAAGTGGCTGTGTGTGCGTGTGTGTGTGTGTGTGTGTGTGCGTGTGGCTATACCCAGGAAACGGGTGGTGTAGCCACGTGCCTCACAGCTGCTGCTCTGCCCTCCTTCACCTCCTCCTCTTCCTCCTTCTGCTCATCTTCTTCCTCCCCTTTCACCCCCGCCCCATCATCGCATGCCCTCCCCTTTCCCGTCTTTTACTGCCTTCCCTTTCTCCTCCCTCATTTCCCTCACGTGTCCCCCATCACACAAGCCACTTCCTTCATCGCGGCAACTTGTCAAGTCCACCAACTTCGCTTTTTCTTTCTTTACGCGTAAACAATAGATTTTTTTTTCTAAGACGCAAATACTTGCCAAGAATAAGGGGGTTTTAGAGGTAGATAAGGATGTACCCTTTAGAAATGGGCGTTTCGGATCGGATCTACCTTTAATCTACCCTAGAATGGTTAGTATATATTGAGATAATGCTATCAATTTGAAGAGCATAGTCATTTAAGCCACTTTGGTCTATTAACATCATTATCATTGCTTAAAAAAAGAAAGAAAAAAAAACGCACGCAAGCGAACAAAACGCGCAAACACACATGTACAAATCTTATACTTGATTTTGATTTATTTGTCCTTTACTTTATCTAAGCGATCCATGAACCTCGTCAAAGTCCGCCAAGAGGTGCAGACAGCTACCCAACCGCTAGCCAGAGATTTTGAACATTTTTTCCTCCGTTTTCTTACGAGTTTGGTTAATGTAATTATATGGCGAACTAATGAACTAGAAGATGCCGCCCAGAGGGACGTCTCGGCCGCCCTCCACGCCCCTATGCCACCCATCAGAGGCCAGCCCCGGGAGGAGGGGACCGGGCGCTAAGGAAATTAAATTCACCCAAACGTTTCCGCGTGAAGGATCTTCTTAGCGCGCCGACAGAGCAGAAGATCAGAGGCTGATTCGTTAGCAAATAATTAGGCAACAGGAATAAGATTGGCTCGTGGCGGGCGGGTCGGCCGACGCCACGAGCTTCTTTCTCCTCGTGACGAAACAATTCTCGTCACCTCTGCTCTACGAGTCTCTTTTTTCCCTCTTTCTCGTATGCTGGTTGGACACAGCTTAAGGAGGATCTGGAAAGGGACACCGTATTCATGTTTTTGTCATGTTCAGTTTGTTGATATTATCTTCATTTTAAAATCCCTAGTCTTCATTAAAAAAAAATCGAAAAAGTGGTTTAATTGGAAGATGGGAAGCCACGGAAGGCAGATAAGAAAGCTAAGCAAGTCACAAGAACAGCCGAAAGAAAATAAACAAGACCGTCCACATGTAACATACACATGCTTTGGTAGGCCTATGCATCTGACGAAGACCCTACACCAGCAGGCCTGCCATCACCACTCGCCTCTAACGTCTTCAGCTGCCAACCTAACCCTCCCTCCCCCTTCCCCCCTCCCTTCCCTCCCTTTCTCCCCTCCCCCCCTTCCCCTCTCCCTGATGCCCTCGTCCGCAGGTCTTTACCACCAGCATC
>NC_091553.1:11856738-11861738 GCF_042767895.1 Penaeus vannamei
AGAGATTGTTAATTTTTACGGTTTGGACGCACTAAGTTTGTGCAAATTGAATATGATATTCTTGTTGAGGATAAAAAGTTGCAGTCCTCGAAGCAAGAAACAATTTGCAGACACAACGGTAACGTCACAAATAAAGGAAAAAGATCGCGGAAGGCGCTACTCTCCGCCTATGGTCTACTTGGTGCTCTCGAGTATCAGCTCTTGCCGTATTAGTCGTATTCTTAGGGAAGTTGTGCAACGCAAATCAGTTCTTGACACAGTTTTCTTACGGTAGATTCTTTACGATTGCAGGAAATTATAACGTACTTTTAGAACTGTCAGTTTCAAAAATACAGTTTTCTTACGCACTTGCCTTATTTTGGTACGGTAGGTGTTTTTATGGTATTATTCCTTAGTAGAGTATTTTGAGCTTCGTAGAGTGGATTCCACAATTTCTTAGTCTCTGGCGAGTGCGCCCATGTTGTAAAGAATTACCACAAAGATTGACAGAATATATAAGCACAACTAATAACACAAATACGAGTATTGGCAGATTATATGAGCAGAACGCACAGCAGTTGAGGCAAATTTCGGTCGTTGAGGATATTCTAAAACAACATCTATGGAATTTGAGACCGTTTTGTTATCTCAATATCAACTGTCTGAGAACTCTCGGGATACCGGTAGCAGTAGTAGATTTACCGCGATTACCGGCAGTACTTCTTAGCCATGCAAGTCCCCCTGAAGTACGTGGTGAAGCAGAGGAGAATTAACCCACACAAAACAGCGCAGGAAAGAGAAGGTAGATGCACTGTGCAGCAAGACCACACCTGTCTTCTGTAAAGGTAAGTTAGTTTCTCCATTTTTATCGATAACAGTTTTGTGTAGATTATTACGAAATGGTTATTTTATCCGTTATGCTTCGATCACCCTAACCTAAGAGTACCCGTGCTTGACTGAAACTCCCAAGGTTAGTTATTAGATTTTTGAGTTGGAATGAAAGCGACAACCCTGAACGAATATCAGGTATACGAAAAAAGGAGCGGTAAAATGTATTTACCTGTGATGAACAATATAAAAAAATATTCTTCGTTAAAAGAATTGACTAATTTACTTTTTCTTCGCAATGATTATTTTTTCGTCATATTAAAACAGAGGTTTATTGAAGTGGTTTGTGCGCTTTTTTGGCTCTATCAAATGCATGGGGTGTTATTATTTTGAAAATAACATATCGTTTGTTATTGAGACCTATACGGTGCTGTTAAGAATATTTGACGAGTATTATTGTAGTAATAATCTTGTTATGTGAGATGAAGTTAATCTTACACATCACGAAACAAAGTATCATTTCATCACAAGTATTAGTTAAGAAACAAGGGGCGGTAATCAAGAAAGGTCTATGACTGCGATTTTGTCTCTGATTTGCGTTATGCCTTATCTCAAAGTTGATGCTGGTAATAGGACAGACCGTTACATTGGTGAGATGTGGCACGGCGCAAATCACAGACAAAATCGCAAAGAACTGTCCTAGACCTTTAGTGGTTAACGCCTAAAGTCTGTCTTTAAGAGGTTAAATACCCCGATTATGAAAGACTAGGATAGAATCATAAAAAAGCATGCGTACGTGCGTGCTTGCTTGCATCTGTGTGTATGTGTCTCTTACCTTTGCCTTTATTGTTTCCTTTTCTCGTACTTCGGTTTTCATGTATTTATATTCCTCTCGAATTTGAGGGTACAGCATGCAATGCATTTAAACAGGTGCTTGCACTTGCTTACACTTGAATACAACAGATTCGCTTACATAATATTGAATGAAAGGTATAGTGTAATGGCAAACACCATGAATTATTTCAAATGAACACTGCAAAGCCGTACATATATGTATTATTCTATATGCTCTGTCTGCCTATCTCTGTCTGTCTGTCTGCCTTTGTCTTTGCATGTGTGTGTGTGTGTGTGTGTGTGTGTGTGTGTGTGTGTGTGTGTGTGTGTGTGTGTGTGTGTGTGTGTGTGTGTGTGTGTGTGTGTGTGTGCGCTTGTGTGTGTGCTTGTTCGTTTACACGGTTTTGTGTGTAAGGCTTGATAACATATGATTGATGAAAATAAAATTACCTTTGTCAAACGTCGAAAGCCATGGTATGAGAAAGAGAGAGAGAGAGAGAGGGAGGGAGGGGAGGAGGAGGAGAGACAGTCAAGGCAGACAGACAAAGACAGAGACAAAGACAGAGAAACAGAGGCAGAGAGGCAAGGAACCTGACAGAAACGATTAATATCCAGCTATGTACTCGTGAGCGCGGACTACACACTACACGGCGAACAAACGGCAGAAGGACAGAGTTGTTACCGCTAATTACTCCATGATTGCCTCGTTGTGGTCCAGAGACAATGGAGTCCTTTGTGTATGGAGGCCGCGCAAATCACTCTTGCTCATTGCAGGGGATGTATGGCAATCACAGTTGCAATGGATCCCTATGGACAAGGTGATTATAGTGATCATCATAGACTTGCAGATTGTATGCGCTGATTGGCTAGTCTGTTGCACTAATCACCCTATCTTGTATCGATATCGTTTCTGGTAGTTATGGTATGTGCTTTTTTATAAGGCTTCTTATGAATTGGTCATTCGTAGTGCGACAACTGCATTAATTTTACCAGGTATGATAATGGCGGTCATATTAATCTGGCAATAAAGATGATTGCAGGAATGATTATTGAAAACAAGAATGAATAGGAATGATGATAGATATGATGGGAGTGATAATAAGAATGGTTATGATAATGCTGAAATATTGAATGTATGCATATGAATCGTGGTAGGTAAGCGATAAAAGTAGTACTAATTACTAATAATGGAATGAT
The DNA here is from genome assembly GCF_042767895.1 of Penaeus vannamei. Classification (NCBI taxonomy): domain Eukaryota; kingdom Metazoa; phylum Arthropoda; class Malacostraca; order Decapoda; family Penaeidae; genus Penaeus; species Penaeus vannamei. The sequence goes on from NC_091553.1 coordinate 11,859,577, forward strand.
AAGGATGCGTTGAAATGCAGAATCAGTAGTGGCAGTGTTAGTAGTAGTAATCGTAGTAGTAATGATAGTGGATGTGTGATAAGATATATCAATCGTGCTCATGGCAAATATTATAAATAATGCGTGTTTGCTACTGTCGGTGTCACAGATCTTGTACTCATATTCTTGTCCTTATCTTTGAAATAATGCTTACGAAAGATAATGATGTAACTATCATAATTGCGTATCTCAGCAATGTATCTAGCATAAAAATAGGAATATCTTAATAGGCCTAGTAAATATTAATTTAAAACGCATAGGCCTATTTATGATCGGATACTGAATCATTGATATATATGTACAGGAATTCAGGCGATTTATGCGTACATGCCAATATACCTTCACAAGAAGTGAAGGTATATTTTCACATTTATACTCATGCACTCGAATCATTACTGATATATAGAATAATTAATATAAAAATCAGAAAAAAACACAAACTAGACGAACAAAGAGATAGTCACGTATCATCCAGCTATCAACCACAGGTTCATTAACCTATCCAGCCAAGCTTCAATTTCCCCGCCCAGATCCCCATCAGTCCGTCTAACCTATTTCGATCGATCAGTTAACCGGTGGTGATGGTCAGTCAGCCAGTTTATTAGGGAAATGTAGCCTGGCGGGCGAGGGTGGGGGGAGCCAGGCGCGTAGAGCAGGCGAGGGGAGGCGAGCACGACTGACCTCGGTGGGCAAAAACAATCTTAATCTACAGGAAACTCCAACCGTCATGGGCGCATCCTTTCCCTCCCCTCTGCTTTCCCCTCGGTGGCGGCTGCTGCTTCCCCTCACTCGCGTGGGTTGAGGAGGGGGAGGGGGAGGGGGCAGCGTTCGGATTCTCTTTAGGCGCGGGGGTTGGTCTATGCTGAGAGGGTAGTGGATTGGGGTAAAGATTGTTGATGGGTGAATGTATATAGAATGGCGAGGGATAGGTAGGCAGACAGACAGACAGACAGACAGACAGACAGAGAGAGAGACAGAGTGAATGAGTGAGTGAGTGAGTGAGAGCTTCATAGGATATGGTATATTACATTATATGCAGTCGATGCAAATTGAATGTAAAAGATGGGTAAAGAAAATGAGAGACATAGCCATCTTTCTCTGCATTGTGAGAAGAGCGTTATTAGGTGAGGAAGGACAGGTTCTCCGTGGTATAACGAGGTATAGCGGTGTTGCGGTGGACAACCTAGCCAGCAGGTGATGGAGTCAGTCCAGGTGAGGGCACACGCCAGCAGGTGAGGGGACAGGGCAGCAGGTGAGGGTGAAGCAGGTGGTGAGCCTGGATACTAGAGCTCTCCGCTGTCCACCATCATGCTTGGTGTCCAGCCGGCAGCCCCCTCCAGCCCACCCTCTCCCACCCCCGCCTCTTGTAGCACCCACACGCCCAGCTGACTTCGCCTTCGGGAGCTGCCTGTCGGGGACGCAAGAATGAGCCATTTCCTGAGTGGACGGCGAATTGGACTTCCTCGGGGGGCACGTGAGCGAGATGGCGGACACCGGATGGCGGATCCCTGCGTCTGGTGAAGAAGGTGGGAGCTTCTAGCTGGAGACGGCGGCGCGCCACCTTCTCGACCGCAGCCGCCATGTTGGTTTCCTCCCCGGCCCGTGCGTGTGCAGCCATTATCACTAGGCGCTACGTCCCTCGTTCTCCGTTTCCATTCCTTTTTTAGATTCTCAAATGCAGAACAATATAAACGCTTAACGGATAAAACTGCTATGCATGTAGGGGGTAATGTGATATGAATAAAAAACAAAACAAAAAAACAGTCGAAGCAGAGGGAAAATATCTAATAAGCATGGCGTGTTCAGCCAAAGCAATGAGGGGAAACAGGTAGAGGGGCAGTGAGGGGAGAGGCCCGCCGATGGAAATAGAATGCGAGAAGGGTATTAAGGCACAGAGGGCACAGGAGAGGCAGGGGAGAGGGCGGTGGGCGCAGGCGGAGCGGAAGTACGTGGATCAGGTGCAGGCGCGTGCCGCGTGTTGCCTCGGCTCCGCGTTCGTCATCTGATTTCTTCTTATTAGATGCAACGTTCCGGAGTTTTCGTGTTTCCAACTGAACTAGACAGGAATACCCTTTGCGTTGATGTTAAGTGAATTATCAATTTCAGTTCTGGTGTAGAATAAA
>NC_091553.1:11866738-11869238 GCF_042767895.1 Penaeus vannamei
CCTCTCTCCCTCTCTCCCTCTCTCTCTCTCTCTCTCTCTCTCTCTCTCTCTCTCTCTCTCTCTCTCTCTCTCTCTCTCTCTCTCTCTCTCTCTCTCTCTCTCCCTCCCTCCCTCCCTCCCTCCCTCCCTCCCTCCCTCCCTCCCTCCCTCTCTCTCTCTCTCTCCTCTTCCCTCTCTCCCTCTCTCTCCCTCTCTCTCTTTCTCTCTCTCTCTCTCTCCCTCTTTCTCTCTCTCTCTCTCTCTCTCTCTCTCTCTCTCTCTCTCTCTCTCTCTCTCTCTCTCTCCCTCTCTCTCTCTCCCTCTCTCTCTCTCTCCCTCTCTCTCTCTCCCTCTCCCTCTCTCTCTCTCCCTCTCTCTCTCTCCCTCTCTCTCTCCCTCTCTCTCTCTCCCTCTCTCTCTCTCCCTCTCTCTCTCTCCCTCTCTCTCTCTCCCTCTCTCTCTCTCCCTCTCTCTCTCTCACACTCTCTCTCTCACTCTCACAAACATAATTAGTCTTCCTCGGAAGACTAATTATGTTTGTTAGGTAGATAGGGATATTGGGGAAGGGGGGAACTTGAGAGGGAGCACATTGAGGGAGAAGAAAAGGGTAAATGGGTGCAAGAAGGGTTAGAAGAAGGTAAATGGGGTGGTGGCAGAGAGGGGAGCGGGTGAGGGAGTAGAAATGGGTATAAACGGGGGAGGAGATAGATGTGGATTGATGGGGGAGGTAGGGTTGAGGGTAGAGGGAGATTAGGGAGTAGAGACGGGTAGATGGGTAGAGGTTGAGGGCATTGAGGGAGAGAGGGGGTAGAGAAAAGTGGAGCGGGTTGGGTATGGAGGGTTTGAGGTGGGTAGGAGGGAGAGGTGGTTGAGTGTGGAGGGGGTTTTGAAGGGGAGTAAAGGGTGGTGGGGTGAGGGGGAGGGGGAGACAAGGGAGTAAAGGTGGGTAGATGGATTGCGGGGGGTTGAGTGGAGGAGGGGGTAGAGGTGGGTAGATGGCTTGGGGGTTAAGGGGAGAAGGGGTTCGGAGAGGAGTAGAAAGGGGATTAATTTGGGGAGGGAGTTCAAAGAGGGAATGGGTAGGAGTGGGTAGATGAGGGAGGGGAGGGTATGAGGGGTGGGGGTGGGATAAGAGATGGTTAGTTGGAGGAGGGGGTTGTTGGGGAGGAGGTAGAGCTCGGTAGAAATGGGTAGATGGATGGATGCTTGAGAAGGTAAGGGGTAGAAGTGGGTAGATGAAGATGTGGGGGATGGGGGGGGGGGCAGAGATAGGTAGATAGTTAGAAACAGGGTAGGAGGAAGGGGAAGGAAGGGAGGGAGGAGAAGGGAAGGGGAGGGGGGCGTCACGATGGTTGATTACTGTGTCTGGTCTCTGGGATAGTGGCGGAGAGGCGGTATTTGTGGTAGCGTGGGTTGGTGGTATGTTTGGTGCTCTAGGTACTTTGGTGGCGGGTGTTGGTGGTGGTGGTGGTGGTAGGTGGCGATGGTTGTGTGGTTGTTGATCCGGCAGGTGTGTCCCGTCGTCTCTTAGTCATGGGTGTCGCTGACCACATGGCTGCCATGCGGGTACATGGCAGCTTCTGACATCGAGAGGGAGAGAGGGAGAGGGGGAGAGAGAAGGAGGGAGAGGGAGAGAGATGGAGAGGAAGAGAGATGGAGAGGAATAGATATGGAGGAGGGAGAGAAGATGAGGAGGGAGAGAAAAGGAGGGAGGGAGAGAGGGAGAAGAAGAGAGAGGGAGTAGGGAGAGAGAGAGGAGGGGAGGGAGGGGAGAGAGAAGGGAGGGAGGGAGGGGAGAGAGATGGAGGGAGGGAGGGAGAGAGAAAGAGGGGCAGAGGTGGAAAAGGAAAGGAGGGAGGAGAGAGAGAGAGAGAAGGAGGGGCTGAGAGGGGAGATAGGGGGAGAATTAGGGAGAGAGGAGAGGAAGGAGAGAGAGGGGGAGAGGGAGAGAGAGAGGAGGGAGGGAGAGGGAGGAGAAAGAAGGAGGGAGGGAGAGGGAGAGAAAGAAGGGAGGGAGGGGTAGAGGAGAGAAAAAAATGGAGGGAGACAGAAAGAAAAGCAGGGAGAAAGAAGGGGGAGGGAAGGAGAGGGGGAGAGAAGAGTGAGATAGGAGGGAGAGGGAGAGAGAGGGTGGAGGGGGAGAGAGAAGGAGGGAGAGAGGGGAGAGAGAAGGGAGGGAGGGAGGGAGAGAAAGAAGGAGGGGGATAAAGGGAGAGAGCGAGGGAAGGAGGGAAAGAGAAAAAAAGGAGAGAAAAAAAACAGGGAGAGAGAGAAAATGAAGGAAAGAGGAAAAAGCAGGGACAGAGAGAGAGAAAGAACGAGAGAGAACGAGAGTGAACGAGAGAGAGGGGGGAGAGAGAGAGAGAAGGAGCGAGAGAGAAAAAAAGGAGGGAGAGAATAAAATGAGGGAGGAAGAGAGAACGAGAGAGAAAGAGAAAACGAGAGAGAAAGAGAAAAAGGGAGAGAGAGAGAAAAGGAGAGAGAGAGAAAAGGAGAGAGAGAGAAAAGGAGAGAGAGAGAA
>NC_091553.1:11882676-11895176 GCF_042767895.1 Penaeus vannamei
ACACACACACACACACACACACACACACACACACACACACACAAACACAAACAAACAAACAAACAAACATATATTTAGGCTCTTGTTGATTTTCTTCAATTTGTCATTTATATTACCTCATGTTTGTCATTATATATTTTTTCCTGATTTGTGACACATTTATATTGAATGTATTAAGCCTTCCATTTACTTTATTCATTTAATTTTACGTACTTAATATCAAGCCCCTTTAATTGAATTCCTTCGACATCTAATCACGGAGTCTGCGCGACGCTCCAAAAGATTCCTTAAAGGCGATGAAAGGACCTTAAGGTAAGGCAGAACAGGTGACCAAGGATAGCCAAGGTCGGGGCAGGTGTGCAGCGGGGCGCGCACCTTATACATCTGTTCTCGCCTCCTCCGTCGTGTATCGTCGCTCCGCAGCACGCACATCCCAAGCAGAAGTCGTGCATTGGCCGAGAAAGCCAGTACGAAAGGGGAATTAATGCCCCCACCCCCCTCCCTTCCCTCCCCTATCCCCAAAAGTCCCCGGGGGAAAAAAAGACGAAAGGGAACGATTCGCGAGGAGGCGGGAGCGCGGGCGAGTCCATTCGCCAAAATCTGGCGAGGGGCGTCAGTGGGTGAGGTTCAGTCTCGTGTTCCCCCTCGCGACCCGGGAGACAAGGGAAGGGCGGCCGAGACGAGAGAAACCCCCCACCTGCCATTCCTCTCGCCCGGGCGCTCACCTACACTCCAGGTGACTTACGTATCGGCTTACGTTAAAAACACTAATTAATCATGTCGCTGGAACCTTAGGAGGAAGCGGCGTGAGGAGGAGGAGGAGGAGGAGGAGGAGGAGAAGGAGAAGAAGGAGAAGAAGGAGAAGAAGGAGAAGAAGAAGAAGAAGAAGAAGAAGAAGAAGAAGAAGAAGAAGAAGAAGAAGAAGAAGAAGAAGAAGGAGGAGGAGGAGGAGGAGGAGAGGGAGGAGGAAAGGAGGAGGAGGAGGGCGGAGGAGGGGGATGAGGTAGGAGGAGGAGAAGGAGGAGGAGGAGGAGGGGGGTATGATGAGGAGGAGGGAGAGGGGGTAGGAGGAGGGGGAGGGATAGGTGGATGGGTGGGGATAGCAACTGCAATAGGCTCGGCCAGCTGTCAAGTGGAGACTATTTAAAAGGGGTGTTGGTTGCCTTGGGTGTAAGGATTCGCGGTGTAATGTAGGTGTAGCACAATGTAACGGCCTATGGGTGTCATATCGGCGATCAGGATATAGAGAAGAATGCATGGTATCAGTGTAGAAAAGAATGTATTTGTATCAGTGTAGAGAAGGATGCATGGTATCAGTCTAAAGAAGAATGCGTGGTATCAATATAGAAAAGAATGCATGGTATCATTGTAGAAAAGAATGCATGGCATCAGTGTAGAAAAGAATGCATGGTATCAGTGTAGAGAAGAATGCGTGGTATCAGTGTAAAGAAGAATGCATAGTATCAGTGTAGAGAAGAATGCGTGGTATCAGTGTAAAGAAGAATGCGTGGTATCGGTGTAAAGAAGAATGCATGGTATCAGTGTAGAGAAGAATGCGTGGTATCAGTGTAAAGAAGAATGCATGGTATCAGTGTAGAGAAGAATGCATGGTATCAGTGTAGAGAAGAATGCGTGGTATCAGTGTAAAGAAGAATGCATGGTATCAGTGTAGAGAAGAATGCATGGTATCAGTGTAGAAAAGAATGCATGGCATCAGTGTAGAAAAGAATGCATGGTATCAGTGTAGAGAAGAATGCGTGGTATCAGTGTAGAGAAGAATGCGTGGTATCGGTGTAAAGAAGAATGCGTGGTATCAGTGTAGAGAAGAATGCGTGGTATCAGTGTAAAGAAGAATGCATGGTATCAGTGTAGAGAAGAATGCGTGGTATCGGTGTAAAGAAGAATGCATGGTATCAGTGTAGAAAAGAATGCATGGCATCAGTGTAGAAGAGTGCATGGTATCAGTGTAGAGAAGAATGCGTGGTATCAGTGTAAAGAAGAATGCATGGTATCAGTGTAAAGAAGAATGCATGGTATCAGTGTAGAGAAGAATGCATGGTATCAGTGTAGAAAAGAATGCATGGCATCAGTGTAGAATAGAGTGCATGGTATCAGTGTAGAGAAGAATGCGTGGTATCGGTGTAAAGAAGAATGCATGGTATCAGTGTAGAAAAGAATGCATGGCATCAGTGTAGAAGAGTGCATGGTATCAGTGTAGAGAAGAATGCGTGGTATCAGTGTAAAGAAGAATGCATGGTATCAGTGTAAAGAAGAATGCATGGTATCAGTGTAGAAAAGAATGCATGGCATCAGTGTAGAATAGAGTGCATGGTATCAGTGTAGAGAAGAATGCGTGGTATCAGTGTAAAGAAGAATGCATGGTATCAGTGTAGAGAAGAATGCATGGTATCAGTGTAGAGAAGAATGCGTGGTATCAGTGTAGAGAAGAATGCGTGGTATCAGTGTAAAGAAGAATGCATGGTATCAGTGTAGAATAGAGTGCATGACATCAGTGTAGAGAAGAACGCGTGGTATCAGTGTAAAGAAGAATGTATGGTATCAGTGTAGAGAAGAATGCATGGTATCAGTGTAGAGAAGAATGCATGGTATCAGTGTAGAGAAGAATGCATGGTATCAGTGTATAATAGAATGCATGGTATCAGTCTAAAGAAGAATGCATGGTATCAGTGTATAATAGAATGCATGGTATCAGTCTAAAGAAGAATGCGTGGTATCAGAGTAGAGAAGAATGCATGGTACCAGTGTAGAGAATTCTGACATCATCTACTCTTCCTCTCCCATCTCGACCTTTTTTTTCTTTCTCGCGATTTCATTCATCTTCCACTTCTTCTTATTCTGCTCTTCCTCCTCCTTCTTTCCTTCTTGTCACACCTTCCCCTCACCTCGTCTTCCTCCTCCTCCTCCTCCTGCTACGCCACTCGTTTAGCGCTATGTTCGTCTCCTTCTTCGTCTTCCCTGAGGTTGTTATCGGCATCACAGCTGTCTTCTCTCCTCTCTGACTTCTCTTCATCCTCATGCTCACCATCATTAATCATCGTCATTATCATCACTTTCATTATTACCCTTATCGTTATCATCCTTATCGTTATCATCCTTAACATTACTATCATTATCATTACTATCATTATCATTACTATCATTATCATTATCATCATCATCATCATCATCATCATCATCATCATCATCATCATCATCATCATCTCATTATCATCATCATCATCATCATCATCATCTCATTATCATCATTATCGCTATCATTATTAGTATCATTATTATATCATTGTCATTATCACTATCATCATCATCTTTAAGTCCTTCCTCGTTATCTTCTACCCCAACTCCCCTATCTCCTTTTCCTCTTCCTTCTTTTTCCTCCTTCTCCTCCTCTTCTTCTTCCTCGTCCCCACCACCTCTCCTCATTTTCCTCCTCATCCTCCACCACCACCACACCGTAGCTGCATCCTCCTCCACCTTATCCTCCGCCACTACCACCACACCTCGTCTTCTCCTTATTCTTTTCTTCCTCTTTCTCCTCCTCCACCACTACCACTACCACCACCTCCTCCTGCTCCTCCTGCTGCTGCTCCTTCTCACCCCCCCCACCTCTTCCTCCTCCTCATCTTCCTCGTTTTCTTCCTTTTCCTCCTCCACCTTCTCCCCCCCCTTCCCCCACCTCTTCCTCCTCCCCCCTCCCCCTCTTCTTCCTCTTTGTCTCCCCCACCACCTCCTCCTCCTTCTTCTCCTCCCCCTCCTCCTCCTCCTCCTCCCCCCCCTCTTCTTCCCCTCCTCCTCCTCCTTCTCCCCCCTCCTCCTCCTTCTCCCCCCTCCTACTCCTCCTCCTAGAAGACGCTGAAGGCCACCTCAAGGATAACGCGTCTTACAATACGAAACCTGCGTGTTAGGATGGTACTTCGAGTTGGTACTTGTAGGCCGTTAATGGTGTTATGGTTGCTGTAATGGTTTAAGTGGTACTAATTAGGATAGCAGTAGTGGCAGCAGTCCTAGTAGTAATAGCAGCAGGTAACAGCAATAAAATGGTGGAGGCTGTAGCAGCGGTAATGGTAGTAGTATCAGTGGTGATTATAGTAGTGATGATAGTAGTAGTGGTAGTGGTAGTAGTAGCAGTAGTAATGGTAGTGGTAGCAGTAGTAATGGTAGTATCTATAGTAGTAGTATTGGTAATAATGACAACAGCAATAGGATGATATTACTGATAGCACAAGTAATAGTATAACTATGTCATTTTTTACCTTCAGGTGAATGAGCTAATTAGTATCCTCACTAAATTGATATGGAATTATGCTATTTATATGAACTATAAAATGGTCGAATAGAATTTTTATTTGGTTTTAAAAATGTTTTCATTATTTATGCAAAATACAGGCATGGGAAGTTACGTCTACAGTTAGGGGGAAGAAAAGAGAAGGAAGAGGGAGTCGTGAAAGGAAAAAGGGAGAGAGGATACAGCTCTGAATATGGGGATAAAAAAGGAGGGAAGGTCACGATGAGGAGAGCAAGAAAGAAAGAAAGAAAATAAAAACAATGTGATTACAGATTGATAAAAAGTAGATTACGTACCCATTGTATTTTTTATTCATGTATTGATCCATTGCTTAAGGTTGATAAGAAACAAAGAAAATAACGTTATGAGAAAGGTGTTAACAGCTACGTGTATGGAATTTATTCATGCGTCTATATCAACGTCACTGAGAGCATCTCACCCAAGATCATTCTTTCACAGGCTATAGAAATCTTTGGCATTGTAGATATATACGCTTTTTTTCTTTCTCATCGCTTCATTTTCCGCGTTCAGCTTCGCAACCTCGGGGAGCAGGCGTGGCGCTGCGGCCGATGAGTCGGGCGAGACAGTTGCATCGACTCTCGAAGCTCCGGCGGCGACCTCCAGCGCGGCCTGCAGTCTGCAGCCTGCTCGTCGTCGCCTGGGGCTCACATGCATGATAATTAGGCAGAATCTCCCCTGCTAAGGATCGGCGCTCGCCGCGACGCTCGGCGGCAACTCGGCCGCCCTCGCGAGCGTGTGCGCCGTAAAGAGTTAATGAGACCTGATGCTTGCGGTGCTCCTCCGTCACCACTGCGGTACAGTGTGCTTGTGCGTATTCCCTGCATTAAAAGTTACGTGGATCTATATGGATATCTATCTAACTGCCTGTGTATGCATGTTGTTTCTACATCTTTTCATGAATATAAGAGTAGTGGCGTATATCATTTCAAAACAGGGAAGGGCCTTTTCATCATCAGTCTTCTGTTTTGAAGAGTTAGTTCTCGGTCGGCCTCCTGCTCTTTCTCTACAGCATAATTAAGCGCTGATTCGTCGACACCTCCATGCGTTCATAAATCAGCTGACGTGGGTCGTTGATGATCATTCCATCACAGTGAGTCCGCGTCCAATTTAAGTCGTAGTTTATGTCAGAGGAGAAATAGTCGAGCAACCTAAGAAGTCGGGCTGAGTCTTTTGATAGACTGGATTTTTCACCAAAGCTTTTCTGTGAGATGATATCAGTAGGAAATGCCAAATAGAAATTTCTGAATAAGATGCACGGATGAGCGGCTGAGTACACTGTCCGAGAGACCTAAACAGATCGATAAATGAATCCGCTTGTGCGAGGTCCTTGCTGGCGTCTGGATTTTTCTACGAAGCCAACTTATTTTCTCACGCTGGTACGATGCTCTCTCTCTCTCTCTCTCTCTCTCTCTCTCTCTCTCTCTCTCTCTCTCTCTCTCTCTCTCTCTCTCTCTCATTTTTATTTTTTTCTTCTAATTTTCTCTGCTCCGTTGACACGGCGCTGACAGTATATGCCAACCATTTTCTTAACGTCAATTTTCTCTCCAGTCTTTCTTTTCTTTTCATTTTTGTGCGATGCGTTTTAAAAGCACGACCTCGCCCAAACGCCCACGACGGTGCAGCGCCGTAACCCAGCGGCCCGTCACGCCGACCCGCGCCCGGTGACTTCCCTCCGCGTTCCTCGCCGGCGCCCTCGCTTTGCCTGGCGAGGACCCATCTCCCACTCCATTAAAGAAGACCTTTATAAGCACTCTGTTCCTGTAGTATACAAAGGCGCAGCTCGGAGGAGGAGATATGCAGCAAAAAAGAGACTTTGGGATAATTCAGAATGCACATCCTAAGGTGTAATTATACAGGGCTGTAATTAGTGCTTGATCGCCATGGCATTCCTCCGCCTCCCACAATACCCCGCGACAAACAGCTGACGGGGCCAGCACTGTGATTTTTGCAACCTCAAAAATAGCCAGTTTGCAACCTCTTGGTGTATATTTTGTCGCGTCAGTTGGCCTCATCTCGCGTCTATGTTTCTTCAGGATGCGGGGGTGATATCGGTAACCGTCCAATGGCTTGGGCTGGGTTTTGTCTGTCCAATGAAAGAGGCATTAGCAAAATTTCGCACGTATTCACGGTGACCTCGAATGGCAACTCAGAGCGGGGCCATGGAAAGTACCTTAAAGTGGTTTGTTAGCTGATGATGCACATCTATTAACGTATAATGGCGAGGATTTGTTTTAACGTCTGTTCACGTGCTCTTCTCCCTCAGTAATAACTAAGACATCCGCAATAACGCAGTAAATATGTAGGATGAGAATATGATATGCATATGCGTTTTGGGAGGAAAGACACTGCATTTAAATTGTTTTTGAGAGAGGTATCTGGTGTTCCATGTGACCTTGTTTTGTGACTTGGGATATTCGCAATAGTGGTGACTGCTGGCGACTGTGTTGTGCGGGACATGTTGATGACACAATTCCATGTTTATTCATGCGGCTGGACTAAAATTTAATTATCTATACACATGCAACTAACTTGCTGACTCTCCTCTGCTGCCCGCACCGCACGCATGTGAAAGTATGTCGATCACGATCCAATTTTTGTGGTTAATCTCTAGAAAGTCTGGCTCTGAAACTCGGAGGAAGCCAGCCGTCTTCCAGTCATGGCAGAGGCGGTGTCTTCGGACGCCGAAAATCTCAGCCGTACTACCTGGATTGTTCACTTCCCGCCTCCCGACTGATGCCACATTCCACAATCTTTCGCTCACCCTGGCCCCCTCCCCCCTCTCGCTTCAAGACTTACCATAGGACTCTTTCTGTTCCTCTTCGACGCTGAAGGACTGCGAAGGAGAAGGACGATCAGCTGATGAGTCGGATAACCAGTCACGAGAGAGAGGAGAGCGTCCCTGGCGGCGGAGAGGTGGGCTTTCTCGCGAGGAACTGGCGCGGGACGAGAGCCTGAGGAACTTCTTCGTGTTTCTGGGTATGCGTGGCCCGCTTGGCACCTGCTATCCTGCCCGCAGCCTTGTAAACGCCGCCGACCACTGTCCTGACCGCCCATCCGCCCGCCCGCCCGCCCGCATGTGTTTGATCTCCCACTGTCTCGCCCGCATGTGCCTGACACCTTCTGCGTGCTTTGGTTTCCCAACTTTGCATGCTACCCACCTTTGCTAATGTTATGGGCACCCTCGCGAACGCCCACCGAATGAAACAGACAGTGGTTCTTTCATCCGCCGCCGCCCACGAGCCCCTACTACCTTGTCACCGTGATTTCATGCTCGCCCACATGCCCACATCCTGCCTTGCTATTCCTCTATTCGTTCCTTTGCCTCATGACCTACATGCCCAATCAGTGCTCGCCGCCTGTCCTCATACCTATACGTAGCCCAATTTGAGCCGGTTACTTAAACCATTTTTTAAAATCCATATCTTCTCTTATATGACTTGGTGCTTATTCTCAACGTTTTGTCTCCCCCTTCTAAGTGCATTAGTTTATTATATCTTAAGAGGTAGAAATACTAGATAACTATACTACATGGTTACCTTATATCAGTATTCACTATTCATACTCCTATGGTCCTGGCCACTCCAATCCTACCGTGATCCAATCATCTTCCACGTCTGTTGCCTTTTTAGAAAGCGGAGACATATTTCAGATTCCTGTGAGTAGTTCGCATAATGAGTACGTGAGACGTAAAAAGAGGCCCGGTGTCATTAGCGTCCGCGGCCACGGAGAGGCGGCCCAAGATTTTCTACCGGCGAGAGCGATATCGCGCATGGGTGACCTCGGCCGCCTCAAATTGCGCGGGTGTACCTGTCACGCCCGCCGCCGCCTATCTGCCCGCTCATCGCCTCTACTCTTGAAGTCTCATTTTGGCTCCTTCGATCTCTTATCTCCATTCGCCTCCCGTTAGTGCTGCTGCTTCTCCCGCATGACACGGCCGCATGAGGAACTTTCCGCTCTGGTGGTATTTCATGTGCATTTTCCAGCCCATGGCGTTGTTGCATAAACCTCATCAATATACATGGACTCCTTCCAGGGAGCCTCTCCTGCAATCAAGGCATTCGCTCATTTAGCCGCAAATCCCGCCCTTGCTCACGTGGCCGGGCGAGGGGCAAGGTTGACGCACCTATAAATGGAAGATGCATCATCTTCGGAGGCAGCGGGATTTCGGAGACGGTTCTCGTAAACAGCAGATGTTTAGCAGTGGCAGATGAGGCCGTAGATATAGTCAGTGCGTGAGCGCAAGAACCACGTACTTGCTTGCGCCGCTGCTTGCATGTGCACAAGGAATAGCATTCACTCAGAATGCGCACTGGAAACGACACTTTGGTGGCATGCACTTGAGTGAACGGATGGTTGTCATACGCAAACCACGTTATATGACAAATCCAGTTAGTTGACCATTGTGCGCTGATTGAATATTCACATGGGGGAAGCGAATCCAATTAACGTTTAGAGGACGTAAAAAATACACACTCAGACGACAGACCAAATAACAGGTGATTGTACACATATATGAAGCGCACATAAATTTACACGTCAGCTGCACTCTCTAGACACGCACGTAAGGAATCCATACATAGTTGTGAATTATATAGCGTAAATACACGCACGTTAAACCCAGAAGACGAAAAATACAGATATACGACCAGTAGACATACATAGACATACTATACACTTACACATGAAAAGGATAGAGAAAATTTATGTGTACACGAAACAGGGACACAGATCTCATGCATGCACATACACAGACCTAGGCTCACATGATAATTTGGCAGCAGACATACACAATACATTCATGAATAGTCAGCCCACTTGCATACGTCTAACGCACACAGACGGTAGACGTACAGAGACAGCAGACATACACACGGTAGACGCAAACTTGGCGCCTCCGTTATCCACCTGCTGTGGTGATGCCATCTCAGTGGGCAAAGGATTAGAGCTGTTTGCTACGGAATTCGCTCCGCTTAATACGGTCGGGGTATAATAGGGCCAGACTCGGGCTGTGGGTAGAGCATTCGTTTAAACGGTATGCATATTAACAGGTCTTGATGAAGATTTAGCATAAATACTGATAGACGTTGTGGTTTTATATATGTATATATATGTATATATATATATATATATATATATATATATATATATATATAATTATATTCATACATACATACATATACATACATACATAAACGCACACTTATTATAATTAATTCTCCGTATATTACTATCAACATATTATTAAGGCACATGATGCGAAAAAGATCGACCAGTCACAGACGGAGAGAGGGGAGACTAAAGATAAGCAAAAGTATGGAAAAAATAAACAAATGAAAAGGTAAGATGACGAAGAAAAAGAGAAATAGAGGTGGAGAGAGAGAGAGAGAGAGAGAGAGAGAGAGAGAGAGAGAGAGAGAGAGAGAGAGAGAGAGAGAGAGAGAGAGAGAGAGAGAGAGAGAGATGAAGAAAGAAGGGGAGGTTAAGAGTATAAAAAGAAGTGACGAAAAAGATAACCGAGGAGAGAAAAGGAAGAGATGTAAACATGATGCGAAGAAAACGAGAAAGATGTGTGAAGCGAAGACAAAGAGAATGATATGTGAAATAGGGAAGCAGAAGTGAAGGGGAAGTGAGAAAAAAAAGAAACATGATTAACAGAAACGGAATGAAAAGAAGGAAAGTAGAGAAAAAGAGAAACAGTTTTAGAGAAGTTGGGGAGACAGAGAAGTGGGGAAAGAAAAGATAAGGAAAGAGAGAGGAAGAAAAGTGGAAAAAAGTGAACGAATAAATAGACAGGAGAAGGAGACAGGAAGTAAAGAAAGAAAAAAAAATAGAAATAAGAAATAATAAGAGACAGAGAAGTGGTTGGCACAGAAAAAAAGAAAGGACCGTGGGCGAAAAAAGCGGGAAAGAGAAGTGGAAGGCAGAAACAGAGAGGCCGAGGAAAGAGAAGAAGAGAAAGGGTAGAGCACACGGAAGACTGGAATCTCAGGACAGTGGGCCGGGCGAGCGTCAGATGGGGAAAATAGGTGTAATTAACGCATTTCGAGGGAGTCCGGAGGTTCCACTTATGCTGTAACCCCGGTGCAGATGGTGACCTCCGCCTGACCCAGATTTTATTTATGACCTTGCGAGAAACAACGAACTTTGGCAGAATCGCGGAACAAAGAGGCCCTCCGAAAAGAGAATTAAGGAAAAGGATTAATTAAAAGAATGTCAAGAACGGCGAAAGGTGCGACGCCGGGGAAAAAGTAATGGATCCTTGAGAAGAAAGGGACTGATAATTTCTTCTTTTGGAAAAGGGTTAAAATGGACTTAATTACAGGAGGCGCGATATATGTGTGCGCTCGGAGTAATTAGGTTTGAATACCTTTATAAACTCAATTATCTTCCCAGATACATTAAGTGGGAAGGTTTTTTGTAATAAGTTGACCCTCCTTCATTCCTTCGACCTCTGATTTCATGGCAACGACACCCTCTCTGATTGCTTCTTTTGGTCTCTCTTATCGACCTCTTCCAGATCTTTTTTGCTGTTCCTTATTCTCTTTTATTTTCCTTTTTATCCATGCATTTGAGGGTTTTAAGCATAAGGAAAGAGGTAAAGGAAAAATGAAATGCTACAGATATATGTAAAAAAAAGACAAGATGGTTGAGTGTCGCGTATTGGCATTCCATTCCAATGTGGCCGCATCTCTCATCATAGATAATAATTGTCACCATAATTTTCGTTGGTGTTCGTTAGGGAATCACCCCATTACTTTAATCCTGAACTGATTTCACGTACAATCATCCTCCAAGTCCAACGAAGTCCTCCTGAAGACGCTCCGACCCCAGACGACGGCGGAGGTCCTCAGCCTGCGTGAGAGCGAGCCTCGGCCGCGTGTAGCAAACGTTCTTTTAATTGCACGACGGTTTAACATGGCAGCGTTCGTGGCGGCGGGGCGGCTTGTTCGGACTAATGGTTGTTTGGTTGTTCGGCCATTGCTGTGGGGACCTTACGATGATCTATGAGGCCGCGTGGAACTGCTGGTCGGGGTGATAATTGCGTGCGGTAGGAGGAGGAGCGGTAGGAGGAGGAGGAGGAGGAGAAGAAGAAGATGATGAAGATGAAGGAGGAGAAAGAGAAAGAGAAGGAGGGGAAGGCGGAGAAAGAAAGAGAAGGAGAAGGAGAAAGCGAAGAAGAGGAGGAAGAAAGAGAAGAGGAGGAGGAAGAAGAAGAAAGGAGTTGGAACGTGGTTGCGGAAGAAGGAATAGCTGAAAGGTGATGGAGGAGGAAGCAGGAGGTATGTGGGAGATGGTGGATGAGAGGGAGAGGAAGGTGGAAAGTGCGGGGAGAGGTCGCGAAACGGTGGACGGTGGTGGACAAGTGGCAGAAGAAGGATGGGTGATTTGAGG
This sequence comes from Penaeus vannamei, assembly GCF_042767895.1. Lineage (NCBI taxonomy): Eukaryota > Metazoa > Arthropoda > Malacostraca > Decapoda > Penaeidae > Penaeus > Penaeus vannamei. The sequence goes on from NC_091553.1 coordinate 11,894,393, forward strand.
ATGAGGAAGAGTAAGGGATCAGAGGAGAGAAGGGGGGGCGGAAGGTGGTGGAGAGGAGGAAGAGAGGATGCGGGGAGATGGGTGATAGTAGTAGAGGGAGAAGATGGCTGAAGAGGAGATGGTGGAAGATAAAAAGAGGAGACAGAATGACAGAAGGGGAAAGAGAAGGTGAAAGGCAGTGAAGGAAAAGAGGTTGGAATGAATAGTAGAGTAACGAAGTAAGTAGAAAAAATGTCGAGAGGAGATGAACGGAATGTGGAGGAGAGGAGGTGGTTGAAAGGTGGAAGGAAGGAGGGGGTGGGAGGCGTAGAAGGTGGAGTGGGACCCGGCGAGGGCGTCCGAGCTTGACGAAGGATGTCAAGGTTGAACGCTGTCTCGACGAACGTCCTCCAGCCGGCAGGGAGGGAGCCGAGGAAGGTGGGGTCGGGGATGGGCAGGGGGGAGGGGGGTAGACAGGGAAGGGGGCGGTAAGGTGGAGGTGGAAGGGGGAGGAGGATGGATAGTGAGGGGGGGTGGCTTTGGGTGTGGGTGAGAGGGGAGTTGGGCGAAGGGGAGGGTAAAGAGGGAGAAAGGTGGAGAGTGAAGGAGGAGTAGGAGGAGGGTAAAGGGGGGAAAGGGTGTAGAGTGAGGGTTAGGGGTGAAAAAGTAGTAAGGTGGAGGGTGAAGGAGGAATAGGGTGGATAGTGAGGGTGGAGGAGTATAGTGGAGATGGAAGGGGGAGGTGTAGGATAGGGAAATGGGAGGGAATACGGTAAAGGGAGTGTACAATAAAGGAGAAAGGGGA
>NC_091553.1:11905176-11910176 GCF_042767895.1 Penaeus vannamei
TGCCTGTCCCGACCAGCAGCTCCAAGCTGTGCACCTGTCGGACGGGTGGCCAGCTCTAGGGGCGTAACCCAAGCACTGGCGACGGAGTTGTTAATTGAAAATATAATGTAATGCAGATATGATTACAGTTTGTGGTGGGGATCATTTGTATAATGCGGTCGGCGAGTCGCGGCTGAAGTGAATTTTTATGAAGAGCGTCCGTATCCCGCGAGAGGCTGGAGACGAGAGAGCGCGACGCGTATTGGAGACGCGATGCCTTGCTGGTTACGACCGTCTTCCGTCGGGTGTTGCCATAGTAACCGTCTCCCACGTGATCCAGGAGCGTTGATGCTGGTACACAGGTGATGCTGAGGTGCGTGTGTTACTGCGTGCGTGCGACAAGTGTAAGTCTGACTGGATTTATATGTCTGAGAGACAACGTACGAGCGGCGGTTACGCAATCGTGTTTAAATGATCTTGAAATCCCTTTTGCCCGATCGTCTATTGTTTTTTTCCAATTAGAGACAATGCACATTAAGATCCCGAATCCAGAGCCTTTGTAATTATTTCTTCAGTCGTTCGAATTCGTCCGCGCGCCACGCAGCGTCTAACAACCCTTCTTTCCTTCTAATAAGTCCTCTAAAGCGATATTTTCTCGACCGGAAAGCGCCGGCATTTCTTTCTCCGGCGACACCCCCATTTGGCGGTTTCTATGGTTCATTTGGCGAGAAACAAGTTTTAAAGCGCGGGTTTGAAACGGGGCACAGGTTCTTTCCAAAGGGTTTCCGGTTTTTTAAAGGGTTCATATGTGCCTAGTTTTGGTTCTTTTTTTCTCTCTTTTGATCTCCCATTCTTGTGGCCTCCTCTTCGTTTTCTATTGAGTCTCATACGCGGGGGAAACGGCAGGTGGCGATCGCTCGGCCGAACCTCGCTTACTGGAACCCGGTAGTCGCCCAGAGTCCAATCTTTAAAGGAGATTATTATAACAGTTTGGGTAAGATTGTGCATTGCTTTTGTGTTGCTTGCTTGCGCGCGGGGCCTTGCGCTTGCGGTGTTTTGGTCGTCCACGTGGACTTGTATCTTTTTAAGCTTGTCGCGATCTGTATTCCTCCAGTGTTTATTCCAGCTATGTGTATGTGTGTGTGTGTGTGTGGGAGGGGGAGGGATGTGTGTGTATGTGTGTGTGTGTGTGTGTGTGTGTGTATGTGTGTGTGTGTGTGTGTGTGTATGTGTGTGTGTGTGTGTGTGTGTGTGTGTGTGTGTGTGTGTGTGTGTGTATGTGTGTGTGTGTGTGGGCGCGCGTGTGTGTGTGTGTGTGTGTGTATGTGAGTGTATGTGAGAAATATGTGAAAGAGAGAGAGAGAGAGAGAGAGAGAGAGAGAGAGAGAGAGAGAGAGAGAGATAGAGATAGAGATAGAGATAGAGAGACAGAGTATGACAGAGAGACAGAGAGATAGAGATAGAGATAGAGATAGAGATAGAGATAGATAGATAGATAGATAGATAGATAGATAGATAGATAGAGAGAGAGAGAGAGAGAGAGAGAGAGAGAGAGAGTGTGTGTGTGTGTGTGTGTGTGAGAGAGAGAGAGAGAGAGAGAGTGTATGTATGAGAGAGAGAGTATGAGAGAGAGAGAGAGAGAGAGAGAGAGAGAGAGAGAGAGAGAGAGAGGGGGGGGGGGGAGGAGAGAGAGAAAAATAGAAAGAGGGAGAGAGAGAGAAAGAGAAAGAGAATAATAGAAAGATCGAGAGAGAAATAGAAACAGAGAGAAATAGAGAGATACAGGAATAGAAAGAGAGAGTGCGTGCGTACATGCGTGCGTGTGTAGAGGCATTGTTTACTCAATTGTTTCTTTACGTAAGCTTACATATTCCTATAGTCATATATTTATTTGCGTTTATTCATATAGTCATACATTTATATATATGTAGGTGCGTGTTTCATTGTACGTGCATGACACATCCTCACACACAGCCTGCCAACCTGTGCATGAACATATTAACAATGTGCGGGGTTGTACTCTATAGCGCCGGCCCTCGCCTGGCATCTGCACGTGCTCATATGGTAATATTTATAGGGTCCCTTTGTGCCTTTGTCAGAGCCAGGTTGATGGATTTGTCATGATTTTTTTAAAAACTATTTTCTGCTTTGCCAATTGTTCCCTTTGAAGTATCGCCCTAGAAAAATGCGTTTTCGGATTTGCTTGTATTGATGTATTTAATTTGTTTTCTTTCTCTTTTTTTGCGTGTTTGTTTCCTGGCTGGCATTTTCGATGTTTTTTGTACTTCCTATATGCTTTGTTATATATATATATATATATATATATATATATATATATATATATATATATATATATATATATATATATATATTTATATTTATATTTATATATATATATATTTATATTTATATATATATATATATTTATATTTATATTTATATATATATATATATATATATATTTATATATATATATATATATATATATATATATATATATATATATATATATATATATATATATATATATATATATTAGGTTAAGATCCTTTGTCACTTCGCAATTTTTTCATTTCATGCAAAAATCATCTCCGTTGCTCTCTTTTCCCTGCAATCTTCTTTATCGTCACCTCACTAGCTGACTCTTTTGTCCGTAATAACATCATTTATCGGTGTCTGTGGCGCGTTCATGGGAAATCATGGTTCGCGCGGGTGACCTTTCCACCTTCAGGATATACGGCGGCGGCCTTGGGTTGTCACTGGCAGCATCCCCAGGCCGCCTCACACCTGCAGCCGCTGGCCAAACTTTTTTTTACGTTTTTTGTTGTTATTTTATTTAAGGGAATTATTTTTCATTTATTTTTATTACTGTTCTTTGGGTTGGAACTTTTTTTTTCATTATTTTCATTATCTTCACGACTGTTATTTTGTTTTGTTCTATTATTTATTTATTTATTTATTTATTTTAGGGGGGCGGGTCGTGATTTATATTATAACTCTGTAGATGATATTGTTTGATGGGTGTATCATCATTCCTTTCGTGAAGCTTTTTGTTGTGTTTAAAAACAACATTAACAACGAGCAGAACAAATAAATACAAAAAAGGGATTGCAGATCAGGAATAATAATTATGATAATGATAATAATGATGATAATGATATTAAAGATAATAATACTGATCATGATAACAATGATAATGAGAATGATAAGGATGATAATAAAAAGGGGAATGATAATGATAATGATAATAATAATGATAATGATGATGATGATAGGAAGAAGAAAAAAAAAGAATAAGAAAGGGGAAGATGAAGAAAAAGAAAAAGAACCAAACGAAATAATTAAATAAAGGCGAAAATAAGACGCACAGCAAGGCCTCCTCCAAATTACTCGACCGCTGCGCCACAACCCAAAGCAGGGCAGCACGTGGACCTTTAGGGGGTGGAGGGGGGGGCGGTCGAGGCGGGAAGGGAGGAGAAGGAGAAAAGGAAGGGAGGCTAAGGAAGGGAAAAGGGGAGGGAGAGGGAGAAGAGGAAGGCAGAGGGGGAGGGAAAAGAAGGAAGGGGAGGGAAAAGAAGCGAGGCTGAGGAGGGGGAAGAGGGGAGGGAAAAGAGGAAGAGAAGAGGAAGGGAGGCTGAGGGAGGGAGAGGAAGGAAAGCTAACGGAGGGAAGAGGGGTGGGAAAAGAAAGGAAAGGAAGTGAGGATAAACGATGGAAAGGGAGGAATGCGAAAGAGAAACGGAAGGAAAGCGGAGAGGAAGGAGAGGGAAAAATAGGAGAGGATGGGAGGGAAAGATAAGAGAAGAAGGGAGGGAAAGGGAGGGAAGGAGGGAGGGACAAAGAGCAGAGGAAAGGGGGGGGGGGGGATTGGAACCGGCTCCTCTCGATAGATTTTTGTCGCAGAGGCAGAGTGCGGATCTGGGCTTGTGTTTGTGGTTCAGTACGTCTTTTGTGCGTGTGTGTGTGTGCGTTTGTGATTGTCTGTGTGTGCGCATACGTGTGCATACGAGTGTGTATTTGAATAAGCGTGTGTGTGTGTGTGTGTGTGTGTGTGTGTGTGTGTGTGTGTGTGTGTATTTGAATGTGTGTGTGTGTGTGTATGTGTATGTGAGCGCGTGCGTGTGCGTGTGCGTGTGCGTGTGCGTGTGCGTGTGTGTGTGTGTGTGTGTGTGTGTGTGTGTGTGTGTGTGTGTGTGTGTGTGTGTGTGTGTGTGTGTGTGTGTGTGTATCTGTGTGTTTCCAGATGAGTATCAGACAGTTCTCCCAAAATTTCTATGGCACATAAGATTGCTTAATTTCCACATCATCTTCGTGGTTTCGTGTCTGAATGAGCGCTCGAGCAGAACACAAAGAAAAAAGAAAATTGTCTTTGAAGTCCACCGCGGGAAAGGATTGCGTCATGAATGGAAGAGAAATATTGCTCGCATTGGGTGAAAGTTATTCTGAAAGAGAGAGAGAGAGAGGGAGGAAGAGATAGATAGATAGATAGATAGATAGATAGATAGAGGAAGGGAGATAGATAAATAGATAGATTTGTAGATAGATAGATAGAGGAAGGGAGATAGATAAATAGATAGATAAATAGATAGATAGATAGATAGATAGATAGATAGACATAGGGGGGAGAGAAAGAGAGAGAGAGACAGACACAGACACACACACACACACACACACACACACACACACACACACACACACACACACACACACACACACACACACACACACAGAGAGAGAGAGAGAGAGAGAGAGAGAGAGAGAGAGAGAGAGAGAGAGAGAGAGAGAGAGACAGATTGAGAGAGAGAGAGAGAGAGAGAGAGAGAGAGAAAGGGAGTCCAATTTAATCAACCATTATTCTAACCAAAGCTACAATTTCAGTGAAAACAAACAGACCGACCAACCGACCGACAGGCAATAAAAGTAACTATGACAAGACACCGACAGAAATTGGATCATCCACCGTGTCTCGTCGACGGAGTTTAATTAATGATTTAAGTGACTCACCTGACCTCCCACTCCCC
>NC_091553.1:11952676-11955176 GCF_042767895.1 Penaeus vannamei
TATTAGTAATAATAATGATATTAATAGTAATAACAATGATAAAAGTGAAAATGATAATGATAACTAGATGTACTCAGAGGGTGCATACCTCCGGTTACTGATTCAAATAAAGATATTCACACTTAAAAATGCATTAAAATTTCCTTTCCCAAGGACACAGGTGACGTTCGTAAACATAAGCTTCGAATGGAATGCAAAAGTCCCTGAAACCGGATGGAATCTAAGTCAGGCTAAACATACGTCGTATTTTTATTTTATTTATTTATTTGTTTATTTTTTTATAAAAAAAATCATAACTTTTTGAGTTATCCTGCTTACAAACGAACAAGTAACATCCAGATCGTCACCAAAATTTAATGGTATCTGAATTAGGCTAAGACACATCTCTGGTAAAATTTTCTGAATAAATCTATTCATAACTGTTTGAGTTATCCTGCTAACGCTACCAAAAACAAGCTCCTTGGCGGAGGTTCTACTACTACTACTAATGACAATGATAATGATGATGGTGATGATGATAGCAATAATAATAACAAATAATAATGATTAAAAACAATGATAGTAGGCATGATGATAACTGCAATAATGAAAATAATAGCAGTAATAGTAATAAAGATAATGATAGCGATAATAATGATAATAATATTTATGTTAATGATAATACCTTTATAGTTATCATTATTATTGTTACAATTATTATTATCCTTACTACTACTATTATTATGGTCATATTGTGAGAGTGAGAGTAAGAGTAAGAAAAAAAGAAAGAAAGAATGGGAGAGAGAGAGAGAGAGAGAGAGAGAGAGAGAGAGAGAGAGAGAGAGAGAGAGAGAGAGAGAGAGAGAGAGAGAGAGAGAGAGAGAGAGAGAGAGAGAGAGAGATAAAAGAATGGAAGAAAAAGAAAGTTAAGGGGAGATAAAAGAAATGACAAGAGAAGAGGGAAACGAGAGGGAGAAAGAAAGGGATCAGGTATTTAAGCGAAGAAGAGTTAGAAGCAGAAGGATGAATATGAAATAAAAAGAGAGTAAGAAAGAAAAAAAACTGTAAGAGTAGGGTAGAATGTTGGCTTCTTTATCCTCGACTCGTGAGTTATTTAAAGATTATTAGAAAAATAACTGAAGGAGACGCAGGTGGTGGACCATTCTGTGTGTGTGTGTGTTTATTTTTACATCATAATTTCTCTATTCCTTTTCAAAATTACTCTGTTTTTCTTATTCGGTATATGAAAAATAGGAAAAGTTTGTTTATCTTTTATTCTCTCTGAGGAGTAGGTTTTATCAATTGAAGAGTTTTACTTTGATGTATTTTTAATATACTGACACGATTTTACAGAATTTATATTTGTATTTTCTTAGGTTTTATATTTAGTTTGCGCAACGAAGGGGAATACAGACAAATAGATATGTAAATAGATAGACAGACAGATATTTAGACAGATAGATTGATAGACAGATAGATAAGATAGACCGAATGACAGACTGACAGAGATAGATAGATTGATTGATACAAAGATAGATAGAGAAGAGGTTTGGTTGGGATGTGAAAAGAGAGAAGGATAGGAAAGAAAAATAGATGAAAAGATAAACCAAAGAAAGGGGTAGGAAGAATGATAAAAAAATAGACGTTCTTGTCATGAGTAATGATAGTGATAGGAAGGACTTGGCCAATCGGTGATTCAGGCTGTACATATTTCCCCTTTCTTTCGTCGATAGCGTGAAGTCCCCTTGAAGAATCGGGAATAATGATAAGGTAGCCGATATCCTTCATGAATTCCATGGGCTCTCGATGTCACTCCTTTTCAACCTTGTACGCCCCCCCCCCCTCCTCCTCACCCCCACACAAAATCCGAAAAAAGGGCCCCATTTATCCTCCAAGGGGGAAAAGAGATAGAGGAGGGAAAATTCTCGAGGTGCACATCAAAGGCTTCGATATCTATAACCCCTCCCCCCTCCCCCCTCCTCCTGCACCGTCTCCCTCCCCCCTCCACCCCCTATCCCCTCTCCTACCTCCACCCCCCACGCCTGCTTCCCTGCCAAATCCACCTCCTCAGCATATCAGATCCCTTGAAAGGAACGCGGGGACCTCACCACAATGGCGGAAGAAAGGAGACGAGGCCGAGACGTATCCAAGGAGAGGAGTGGGGGGGTGGGGGGATGGAGGCGATCCTTCTCTCCTCTCCTGCCACCCCCTCCTTCGCTCTCCTCATCCCTCCCCCCCCCTCCAACCTCCCTCTCCCTTCTACCTTTACTTCAGGTGCTTTATTCCCGGAGTCACAAAAGGAAGTTTGATGCCGCTTGACACTCCTTCGTACCTGTCATTGTCGAACTATAAATGCCTGATATGTTTCACTTAACGATATGCATATTTTGGGATCTATGCTCGTACGCCTTGCACGGTGTTGCTAGATTTCACAGAGAAACAACTACGTACGTATTTTTATTTTTATTTTTATTTTATTTTTTTGGTATTAGATGATATAAATTTTAATCTTTGTATTCGA
>NC_091553.1:12055176-12057676 GCF_042767895.1 Penaeus vannamei
TCTTCACTGCTATTGTCACCGTCATTATGCTCATCAGCATCGTTGTTGTCGTTATTATTGTTATTTTCATCATTATCCTTCTCTTCTTTTTGCACTTCCTCCTCATCATCATCATCATCACCATCATTATTTTTACCATCTCAACGCCATAATCATTATCATCACCATCGTTAAAATAATTAAAATCATCCAAAACCATCATTAAAATCCTCCTCTTCCTCCTCCTCTTCATCATCATAAGTGCTGGTTTTGTTGTTATTTCCTGTTTTTAATTACTTTGATATTATTCCTATCAATAGTATTACTACAGTATCTACGTCTTTATATTCTTGTCAATATGCATATTCATGCCTGCATCGTCATCGCCATCCGCATTATTTCTATTCCTTATGGCGGGATGTCATAATCATTTTGTATAATATTATCATTGTTATTCATGATATAAGTATTATTTTCCCCCAGTCAAGTTTTTCTTATTCACAATCAATCTTATTCATCATCTTCATAGTGATGCATAATTAATACACCGGTGGAGCTAACTTACTGTTTTTAGTAGTTACACTAATTGCTGTTGCTACTTTTATTGTTATTATTGGTATCACTTATCGTCTTTATCTTATCAATTCTGTGTTTCGTATTGAACCAACGAATAGAAGAGAAACCCTACGCCTTAAGAGGTTGCAATTTCAACCGCACTAACTCCTTGCACCAAGCCCCACCTTCCTCACTTTTTCCCTTCCTTCTTCCTCTTCCCTTTGCCCCTCCCCTCCCCCTCCTACTACTCCTCTTCCCTTTGCCCCTCCCCCTCCCCCTCCTACTCCTCCTCTTCTTCCTCCTCACTCCTCTACTCCCTCCTTCCCCAGCCCTCCTTCTCTCATTCTCCTCACCCCTCTGCCCCTCTACCCACGGTACCCCCCCCCCCCCCATTCAGCTCCTCCACTTCTTCCTCACCACCTTACCTCCCCTTTTACTCCTTCATCCCTGCCGCCCCCTATCCTCATGTCTCCCCCTTTCCCTCCCCCATCCTCGAATCTCCCTCATCCCCCACCCCTCCCCTGTCCTGCCTCACCCCCTACCCCCCATCCCCCAACCACTCCCTTTTCCCTCATCCCCCCTCCCCATCAAGGCGCCTGTCCTCCGTCATCCCCTTTCCCCCCACCCCTTCCCCTGCCTTCCCTCACCCCCTTTCCCCCCACCCCTTCCACTGTCCTCCCTCACCCCCTTCCCCCTTCCCCTTCCCCTCATCCCCCCTCCCCACCAAGACGCCTGTCCTCCCTCACCCCCTTTCCCCCCTATCCTCCACCCCCACCCCACCCCTCCCCTTCCCCTCATCCTCCACCCCCTTCCCTTCCCCTCATCCCCCCTCCCCAGCAAGGCGCCCGACTCACACCTGCGTAACAGATGGCAACCGCGCCAGCCAGGGTACACACGTCTGCCTGCCCTACGCCGCTGCTCCCCGTCTCACTGCTGCCGGCGATTCAGGTGGTGCGGCCCGGCGTCTCAGGTGGTTGGTGGTGCCGCCGAGATGTTGACCAGCTGGGGTGGCCTGGGGGAGGGAGGTAGGGGGGAGAGAGGGAGGTGGTCGATTGATGGGGATGCATTGCTGTCGTTGGGGGGGTGGGGGTGGAGGAGGGTTGGGCGTTGGGGGGGTGGGGTGGAGGAGGGTTGGGCGTTGGGGGGGTGGGGGTGGGAGGAGGGTTGGGCGTTGGGGGTGTGTGTAGGAGGGTTGGGCGTTAGGGGGGTGGGGTGGAGGAGGGTTGGGCGTTGGGGGGGTGGGGGTGGAGGAGGGTTGGGCGTTGGGGGGTGGGGGTGAAGGAGGGTTGGGCGTTGGGGGGGGTGGAGGAGGGTTGGGCGTTGGGGGGTTGGGGGTGGAGGAGGGTTGGGCGTTGGAGGGTGGAGGAGGGTTGGTCGTTGGGGGGTGGGGGTGGAGGAGGGTTGGGCGTTGGGGGGATGGGGGAGGAGGAGTATTGGGCGTTGGGGGGGTGGGGGTGGAGGAGGGTTGGGTGTTGGTGGGGTGGGGGTGGAGGAGGGTTGGGTGTTGGGGGGGTGGGGGAGGAGGAGGGTTGGGCGTTGGGGGGTGGAGGAGGGTTGGTCGTTGGGGGGTGGGGGGTGGGGGTGGAGGAGGGTTGGGCGTTGGGGGGGTGGGGGAGGAGGAGTATTGGGCGTTGGGGGGGTGGGGGTGGAGGAGGGTTGGGTGTTGGGGGGGTGGGGGAGGAGGAGGGTTGGGCGTTGGGGGGTGGAGGAAGGTTGGTCGTTGGGGGGTGGGGATGGGGGTGGGGGAGGGTTGGGCGTTGGGGGGGGTGGGGGTGGAAGAGAGTTGGACGTTATGGGGGTAGGGGTGGAGGAGGGTTGGGCGTTGGGGGGGTGGAGGAGGGTTGGGCGTTGGGGGGGTGGGGGTGGGAGGAGGGTTGGGCGTTGGGGGATGGGGATGGAGGAGGGTTGGGAGTTGGGGGGTGGGGGTGGAGGAGGGTTGGGCGTTGGGGGGTGGGGGTGGAGGAGG
>NC_091553.1:12140022-12142522 GCF_042767895.1 Penaeus vannamei
TCGTTTCCATCATCTCTTTCGTTATTTACATCTTCATTCTTTAAATTCTACTTCTCATTTTCATTCTCCTCTTCTTCCTTACCCCTTCGTCTCTTCTCCTTCTTCCTCTTTCTCTTCTTCTTCTTCCTCATCCTGCTCCGTCTTTTTCTACTTCTTGTTTTTGTTCTTCATGTCTTCTTTGCTCCCCTCTTCCCATCCGATCCAGCACCTTGCACCTTCCTCCCAATGTAAGGTTTCGATGCCCCCACCTGTTTCCGCCCTTGCCTCGGGATTTAATCAACTTGAGGACTGAGTCTCTCTCTCTCTCTCAGATCATCTCCCTCTCCCCCCCCCCTCTCTCTCTGATCGTCTCCCCTCCCTCTCTCTCTCTCTCTTCTCTCTGTCGCCCCCCCCCCCCCCTCTCTCTCTCTCTCTTCGCCCCCTCCCCCCCCCTCTCTCTCTCTCTCTCTCTCTCTCTCTCTCTCTCTCTCTCTCTCTCTCTCTCTCTCCCTCTCTCTCTCCCCCTGCTCATCCCCCCCTTTCTCTCTCCTTCTCGATCTCATTTTCTCCCTTTTTAATTTCCTGGTTTGTCCGCGATGCTCTGATGAGGCGTTTCCTATGTACACTTCCTTCCGTGGGCCGAGGGCATCGATGAGGGGGGAGGGGGTGATGGTACAGGTATCTTTCCCCTTTACAATTCTAGTTGATTTTTTTCTCGCCAATGTTCCTTGCAAGATTTCAATGCTATTTCATGCAAGGCTTTCGGTGCGCTGGCTGTAATGGAGTCATTTCGGAAGCATTTCCATCTTTACGAGAAGAAAATCGAGTAGAGTGATTTTTTTATGTGGTAATAATAGTCCCGAGGAAAGGTAATGAAGATAACTACTGTCTAATCTCCTAATCAAATAATGAGAGTAAAGGTGGAGATGAGATGCAAAATGATGTGGAATCGGCGGTAATGATCATGATTGGGGGAGCTTCGTTATTCACAAGTCTTTGAGCTTGTTTAAATAACCGCCGGCCATTCATGGTCACGAGAGCGTTTCTAAGCCAATTACGGCCGTCGGAAGACAATTTCCGAAATACTTCTTTATCGTTAAGAAGATAAATTATGCTAAGTGCAGTTCCGGTTTGAGGGGTCTCCTGGGGATAGAGGGGAGCAGAGGGGGGGGGGAGGATGAGGGGGAGAAAGGCAGGGCGATATATGGAGTGGTAGATAGATGGAAAGAGAGAGATGATTAGGTAGATAGAGATAGAAAATTGTTTGGAAAATAAATAGAAAAGAAAATAGTTTGCCAGCCAAGCAAAGGGGAGTAAAAAAAAAAAAAAAAGAAAAAAAATACAAGAACAGAAAATTTCGCAGACGCAAATAAAGACACAGAATCAGACAGCAAGGTAAAAATCAACGGTTTTCCCTTATTACAACAAAGCCGCGAGAGGGCAGGCCAAGGTTACCTCGATGTGACAGAGAGGGAGAGAAAAAAACTTGTTTATGTCCAGTTTCCTTCCTTTCCGCCAGCTAGCTTCCTGTTTGGCGGAACCTAAGAAACAATACAGGTCAGGACTCACGGTGAGAGGTAGGGGGACTGGGGGTGGGGGGAGTAGTTGTAGAGAGGAGTAGGGGGATAGGAAGGGGGAGGGAGGAGGAGAAACCTACACCTCTGCCCCCCACCTCCCCCATCCACACACCCCTCTTCCCCGCCTCCATTCATGGTAAAGGTGGTCATTGATTTCACACGTCGGACAGTATTGCCAGGCCTTCATTTTCACCTCTTCCGACCTGACTTTGGGAAGGACGGCGGTAAGGTTTGGCGATATGCAGATCGGGTGGTGGTAATGATGGAAAGACGATCATGATTATTCATAATTGCTACGATTGTTTTGCTTTGTAGTCCTTGGTGAAAGTGGAAATAGGTTGTAGTATATATTTAATACCACATGAAAAGTTTATGCCGGTGTTTCAGAATACGATAAAGGTAATTAGATATATAAAAAAAAAAGTGTCATGTTCCTTATACTAGTGATAACTTCGTTTGCACTATCATACTTGATAATGACTGTTATCAACTGTGTTAATGGTGATTGTAATGCTAATGGCAATTGGAATGAAAATAAAGTTATGGTAAGATACTGAGTATTATATTGATAATGACAATAACAGAAATCATACTACGGGAATAACCTCATTCAAATTGATTTTAACCGAAATTCCTTCTTGTATATATGTCTCTGTCAATTACTGGACTCATTAGACACCAAAATCCTTAAGTGTAGAGCTCGAAGTAAGATAATTTTATTCTGGTGTCACATTATTATTTATTTATTTATTTTATTTATTTATTTATTTATTTGAAATACTTGATGAAATGTAATGAAAAACAAAATTCAAATACTATTCCAAGGTCCTCTTCTAACCAGCCTTTTGGCCGAGTTGTCATAAGGAATGGCTTTACAGTTACAGGCTGTCTTTATGCGTCTCTGTCCACTTGTTCGTCCCTCTTGCGTAACTGCCGCGGATCGG
>NC_091553.1:12162522-12167522 GCF_042767895.1 Penaeus vannamei
AAAACAAAACAAAAAAGAACACAAAGAGAAAGAGAAGAAAAATTGCCCTTGAATTCGCCCCGAGTCAAAGCTTTTACCACCTCTCGCCTCTCCTCACCTTTGTCCTTCCCTCGGCTTAATTATCCAGCAAGCCTGCTAAACGCGAACACGTGCCCCGAACTACCCTTCCCGCACACACCGCCGACCCATACCCTTCCGACGCGGACGTTCCCGACTCGCCTTTATTCCCTCCCGGCGTGAGGTCGAAAGTCCCTCGTCGTCGGGCGTACCCTTTTGCGCCCTTTGACCTGATTGGATGGCGCACGCGATAAGGCGTTCTTGTTTATGGGTTTTCGGTCATTTTCGGCGAGCATCTATGGCGTTAATAAGGGCGGAGGAAATGATAGTTTATGTGCACAGAGGGGGCGGAGTAGGGGGTTGGGGGAGAAGGGAGAAGGGTGAGGGATTGGGGTTGGAGGAGGGTGAAGAGTGAAGGATTGGGGGATGGTAGGAGAGTGAATGGTGAAGGTTTGTGATTGGGGTTTGGGGGAACGGTGAATGATTGGGGATGGATGAGGGTGAATGGTGAAGGATTGGGGTTGGGGGGAGAAGGATGAATAGCGAGGGACTGGAGCTAAGGGGATGAAGGTGATGGAAGGGTGAAAAGTGAGGGATTGGCGAGAGTGGTAGTGAATAGTGTGCGATTGGGGTTTATGGAAGGATGAATAAGGATGATTAGTGTTTAGGGTGAACGCAGAGGGGTTGAGGGTGACTGAGAAGGGTGAACAGATCCCTCAAAAGAGATTGGGGCTATTTGGGGAATGTGGGGAAAAGGGAAAAAGGGAGAAATATTCACCCCAAAGCAGTTCCTCTGTTAGGGAGGGCAGAAACGTTGGGGAGGGGGAGAATTAACTTTTGTTTGCTAATAGAAACAGACGAAGGAAAACTGGTGAAGGAGAGAGGCTGGTAAGTGAAGGAAAAGAAGAGAGAGAAAAACAAGGACAAAGAGAAAGAGAAAGGGGGAGGAAAGGGAAAGAGAGAAGGATAGGGAGAGAGAGAGGAGGGAGAAACGGGGAGAGAGAGAGGAGGGAGAAACGGGGAGACAGAGAGGAGGGAGAAACGGGGAGAGAGAGAAGGGAGAAACGGGGAGAGAGAGAGGAGGGAGAAACGGGTAGAGAGAGAGAGAGAGAGAGAAACAGGGAGAGAGAGAGGAGGGAGAAATAGGAAGAGAGAGAGGAGGGAGAAATGGGGAGAGATAGGATAGGAAGGAGAAACAGAGAGAGAGAGAGAGAGAGAGAGAGAGAGAGAGAGAGACGGAGAGAGAGAGGAGAGAGAAGAGGAAGGGGGAGAAGGAAAAGGGGAAAAAGAGAAGGATAGGAGAGGAGAGAGAGGAGGGCGAAATGAGAGAGAGAGAGAGAGAGAGAGAGAGAGAGAGAGAGAGAGAGAGAGAGAGAGAGAGAGAGAGAGAGAGAGAGAGAGAGAGAGACAGACAGACAGACAGAGAGAGAGGCAGCCAGAACAATGAAATGAGGGATAAATGGAATCACTTGGGAATTTATGATGAATGATCTCTGTAACAATTACGGAATAATTTATTTCATAAACCTAGGTAAAACGACCTTAGGTGATTAGTTTGCGACGATGGTGATTATGATGAAAATGATAATAATGATAATGATAGTGATGATGATGATATGGTGATGGTAATGATGATGATAATGATAATGATAATACGAATGATAATAATAACGATAATGTTGATGGTGATAGTTAATGATGTAAGGATATTAATGATACTAGTAATAGTAACGATAATAATTACAATAATAATAATGATAATAATAATGATGGTGATTATGATAATAACAACAACAATAATAATGATATTAACAAGCGCAAAAATAGTAACATAATAATAATGATAATAGAGATAGTAATGAAACTCTCTGTAAGCAGTTAACCTCTGTATCGGGGCCATCGATACCTGCAGCGATCTGAAATAGGAAGGCCGGGACTGATGGTCTCAGATGGTGGTCCTGGATAACAGATGGTTATCCTTGACAAAAGATGGTCGTGGAGAGAAGCGGGCGGGAGGTGGGCCAATAAAAAAGAATATATTTTAGGCGTAGATGCGAAGGTCCGTGTTAAGGGAACTGGTCTTAAGGTTTCAGAAATTAATGTATCTAGAAATGGTTTTGTTTTTTTTGCATATATAATACATAATATATATATATATATATATATATATATATATGTATTATATATATTATATATATATATAAATACATATATATAAATGCATATATATAAATACATATATATATATATATATATATATATATATATATATAGATATATATGTATGTATGTGTGTGTGTGTGTGTATAATTATTGTTTTGAGATAGAAAAATCGGTGCTTTCTAAAAAATGAGGTCTAAATTCAGTTTCCAGTGTAGTCGATGTTTTGAAAAAAGAAATTATATTCTATATGTTACATGAAGCCTTTGAGTGTATGATTGTTTGTAGAGCGATTCTGTACAAAGTAGATTATTTATTGATCCATCATTACAATTGTTATCATTACACTATGAACTGAAATGATATAATTATTTTTATTATTGTTATTGAGGATTGTGATATATTTTATGCTATATGAATATTGTTATACATAACAGTCCCTTTATACAAGGAAGTCTGAAGTCGGAGCGGTTGAAGTCCGTATGGCACGGAGCTTTGACATTTTTATATCTTAAGCACGGCAAGGATAATTTCTTTTCTCTTTGCAGAACGAATTTCATTCGAACTAATTGCAAATGCAAATGTCCTAATTATTTGTCAATTAGCTGACTCACGGAGTTTTAGTTTTCCTGAGCGACGGCAAACAGACGGTAGTCCAGGTGCAACAAAATTACCAGTTCATTAAGGTAGTTTAGCTGGAGCATCGCGTCCATTTTTCAAAGATGACGTCCATAGCTACGGTATCGGTTCCGCCTGTTCTTGGATGAAAATATATGACAAAGTGTAAGCTGGTTTTAATTTCCGACGGCGCATCTGCCGGGCACGTGGGGGCGGTTACGCCGACAGCCATAAATGGTGGAGGTAATGAAAACACTCTTTAATTACCCGAGTTACCCATGCGTGTAAACTCTTCATTTCCCGTTTTCTTTTTGGGAAGCTGAGCCGCTGGTCGAGTCACCCTTGCATGCCCGGAGTAACTATGATGAATTGCAATGAAAGAAACACTTCAGAGTACAGTCTTCCCCTGCGAAGTGCGGAATCTCAACCCATGAAAGCATCTCGGTTCGAACTCCCCCAAGCTGGCGTTCCGGTCGCTGGATACCAAAGTGTTGTTCTCTTAATTAGTGCAAAATGTTTGGGGAGAAAGTGCGTGACAACAGCGTTGCTTTTGTTCCATAATGTTTCATTGTTTTCCTGTTTCGTGTGGAAAATTAACGAAGTACTTTTGGCAATCATTGGAATAGCTTGCATTTGCTTTTAATTGGCTAATATCCTATTTTCAAATTATACAGCGTGACATGTAAGCACCACAGTACAGTGGTTAGCCCGAAAACCTTATGTTTGATGCCATTAAACTCGGAAAATGGGATGAATGAGACAAGGGAGTAAAAGGGGGTAGGGTTGTGCGTGTGTGGATAGGGAAGAGAGAGAACACACACACATACATACACACGCGCGTACGCTTATACACACACACACACACACACACACACACACACACACACACACACACACACACACACACATATATATATATATATATATATATATATATATATATATATATATATATATATATATATGCATACACACATCTCTCTCTCTCTGTCTCTCTCTTTCTATATATATATATATATATATATATATATATATATATATATATATATATATATATATATATATATATCCTTTCCTCTCTTTTCTTCCCTTACCCCCTTTCAATCTCTCTCTCTCTCTCTCTCTCTCTCTCTCTCTCTCTCTCTATCTATCTATTTATCTATCTATTAATAGATAGGAGAGAGAGGGAGGGAGGGAGGGAGAGAGGGAGGAGAGAGGGAGGAAGAGAGAGGAAAGAGAGAGAGAAGAGAGAGAGAAAGAGAGAGAGAAAGAGAGAGAGAAGAGAGAGAGAGAGAGAGAGGGGGGGGAGGGAGAGGGGGAGGGAGAGAGGGAGAGAGGGAGATGGAGAGAGAGAGAGAGAGAGAGAGAGAGAGAGAGAGAGGGGGGAGAGAAAGAGAGAGAGAGAGGTGTTAAGAGGGAAGGAGAGAAAGAGAAGGAGAGAGACAGAGAGTATGTGAGAAAGAAAGAGAAGGGGAGAGAGGAAGAGAAAAAAAGGGAAATAGAACGAGAAGGAATAAAGAATAAGAAAGTGGGTCGGGAAGGAAAGAAAGAAAGCGAGAGTGAACGAGCAGGACAAGCAAGAATAATTGGAAGACAGATAGACGGATAGATAGACGTCCGAAGACAGGGTATATCGAATCCAAAATGCATTCCTTGCTATGCCATCATCAAAATGATACGTATGCTGCGTGGGGAATTTAATGAACGGTAAGCCAAGGTTGATGCGATGCCTTAATTAAATTCATTAGTCCGCAGCTGAGGAATCGAGACCAGCCAACGCCTGCCTTCATTTTTTTTCTTCTTTGTTCCTAATAGATCTTATCAGGAGCCGTTGGAGGAACCGTTGAGCCTAAGACCAGCCCAGCGATCTCTTGGACTTCGTTTAAAGCATCGCTTCATTGATTATATCGCATTAGATCATATTTCCTCTTCCCTTCCTTAAATCATAAGCATGTGATCCTCCCCTTAACCCGCCTCCCCCTCCCTCTCTCTCTATTAACCTCCCTCTCCTTCCCCCTCCCGATACCCCTTTCGGTAGTCTATGACATAAAACTCGCGAGCCGAACCTCTTAAATTTCAACTAATTACTCCCCGAGACCCGACCCCTCCTGTTGCTGAGTTCGAGTCCCCGGCCATTACCGATGTTGCGCCTGGCGGAGGGTTGG
>NC_091553.1:12177522-12180022 GCF_042767895.1 Penaeus vannamei
CACACACACGCACACACACATGTATGTGTGTGTGTGTGTATGGTATGTATATATGGATGTAATACGAACGCATTTGTTTATTGCTCTAAATATTTATGAGTGTGCATAACCGTGTGAAAGGACAAAAAATATAAGAACGAGAAATATTGTTCCCTCTTTCCTGCCTAGAAATAACTTCAAACACATTATTTCAGTGCCCCCTACCCCCCCCCCCTGCCTCCGTGCCACCAGGATGAGCGACTCCGCCGGCCTTGCCAATGCTGTCCCATTACTCTACGGAATGTGTTCATTGTGGACACAGGGGTAACACTGTCTTGCCGCGGCCACTTCAAATCAAAGACCTAATCGAATTCTTAAATGTTTCTTGAGTTAAGTACGCCGCCTGGCCCTTGAAAAAGCGTAGTGTCATGAAGGCAGGTGTTGGGGTGAGGCGGTCGCGTGGCATGTCTCCCCCCCAACCCCCCTCCCTCCTCTTCTCCCTTTTCGCTCCTTCCTCCTTATTCTTTTCTTCTCCTTCCTCCCTTCTTCTCCTTGTTTTTCCCCCTTCCTCCCCTTTTCTCCTTTCTTCCCTTCTTTATTTCTTTCCTTCCGATCTTCCCTTCCTCCCTTCCTTTCTTCTTCCGATCTTCCCTCCCTTCTTCCCTTCTGCTTCTTTCCTTCTCCCTTCCTCTCCTCTTCTCCTTTCTTTCCTTTCTTCTGCTCCTTCCCTTCTTCCCTTCCTTCCTTCTTCCTTTCTTCCCTTCCTTCCTTCTTCCTTTCTTCCTTTCTTTCTTTCTTCCCCTCCTTCCTTCCCCCCTTCTTCGTTTCTTCCCTACCTCCCTTCTCCCCTTCTTCCCTTCCTTCCTTCCCCCCCATTTCCCTTTCTTTCCTTCCTCCCTACTTCCCTTCTTCCTTTCCTTCCTTCCCCCCTTCTTCCTTTCTTCCCTTCCCCCCTTCTTCCCTCCCTCAAGTCCCCTTCCTTCTGTCATTCTCTCAGTCTCTCCCTCTTTCTGTGGGTGCAGTTCGGTGATTCGCGATGATTGGTTCGTTTCTTTGTCCTCATCGTCGCTGTAGATTTTGCTCTCTCTCTCTCTCTCTCTCTCTCTCTCTCTCTCTCTCTCTCTCTCTCTCTCTCTCTCTCTCTCTCCTCTTTTCTTTTTTTCGTCTTTTCTTTTTTTTTTTTATTTCTTAACTTTATTGCATTTTGCTTCAATTATGTTATATTCTGGTTTATCATACTTTGTTTTCCTTTGTTTCCTATAATTTCATTTCTTATGATTTTATCTAATTGAATTCAGTTTAATTTTTCTGTTTTATTTTATTGTTTTCATTTCCTTTCATATTATTTTATTTTCCTCTATTCCTTTATATTCTATTCTGTTTTTTTTCTCTTTCCTTCTCTTCCGCCTCTTCTCTCTTCTTTTCTATCCTCTCCTCTCTCCTTCCTTCTTCTCTCTTGGCTTCCCTCTCCACCCCTCTCTCTCCTCCCCTATCCCTCTACTTCTCCTCCTCTCTCTTATCCTTCCTCATTCCCTCAATCTGCCTGTCTCCCTTTCACGTCTCATAAGGCTTTTCTTCTCTCGGGTTATTCATAAGCCAAAGCTTGTCCGTCACAATGCAGAGAAAGAAAAGAAGAAAAAATGTGGGACATAAAAAATACGAGAAACAGCACTTCTATCTTGAATCTTCCTTCTCTGTGACCCCTTCTTTTCTCTCCCTTCCTTGTATCCTTTCCTTCTCCCTTCCTATTTTCTGCCTCTTCCTTCCCATTCCAGTCTCTTCCTTTTCCCCTTTCTCTCTCAACCATACTTTTTCTTCTCTTCCCTTCTTCCTCCGCTAGCTATCTTCCACACCGTTTCTCAGACATTGCCTTTTGGCACTTATTCTATCACCACCTTTCCTCTATCATCACCTCTATCCTACTCCAGTACAACCACCCTCTCCCTCCTCCCTCCTTCCCCTCTCGCTAACCACCCCCACCTTCCTTCCCCCCTGACTGCCACTGCTACTTTTCCCACCACCAACACTACTACGACTACAACCACTATCACTACCACTATCCCCACTACCGATACCACCCTTCCTCTCAAATACCCCCCTCCTTTCCTACCACTACCCCCCCCCCCGGTCTTCATCTTGAAACAAAACCCTCCACTTCCTTAGTCCGCAAAAGACGACCTTCGCATTTATAGTCGTTCGTAGCAGCTGATGTTTCAATTACGTGGCCATTGTTGCCAGACGGCCTCCGAGGATGACGCGCTAATGATCGCATTAATTAAGCCCCGAAGATTAAGATATTGTGGGCGCTCACGTGGTGGTAACGATGGGAGGAAAGGTGTTTTTTTTCTTCTTTTTTCTCCTTCTTTATTGACCTTCTTTTTGTTATTATTCCCCCGTCAAAGACTAAAGGGGGAATTGAGGTTAATCGACATCGAGGCGACGGCGGAGAGAAAGCGAGGCGAGGACAGGTGATGCGAGAGAGGATCTTCGGGTCGCTCTGTCTGCCTCCCTTTCTCTTTCT
>NC_091553.1:12197522-12202522 GCF_042767895.1 Penaeus vannamei
TTTTATTTATTTTTTTATTTTTATTATTGTTATTTTTTGTTTATCTTTTTTTATTTAATTATTATTCTTTACCAGATACGTGGAATGGTGTAACGCAGGCTCCGGGGAATGTTATACCTTACATTTCTTTTCTGTTGCTTCCTGAGAGGATGTGGATTATAATGATGATAATGTTATGAATGAGAAAAGTAATAGCAATGACAATAATGATACTAATAGTAGTGTTGATAATGATGATGATAATACTAATGATAATAATATTATTATTATAATTATTATTAATGATAATGATAATGATAATGATAATAATAGTAATAATGATAATAATGATAATCATCATCATTATCATCATAATAATGATATTGATGATAATTAGTAATAATGATGATATTAGCAATAATAATAATATACTGTTTGTGATAATGATAATCATGGTAATAATGATCATCATCATTATCATTATTATAATAGAAAGATCAACATCAACATGATAATGATGATAATGGAGATGAAGGTGGTAATGATAATGATAATAATAAAATGATGATGATAATGATAAGGATGATAATATAACTATGATAATAATAATGATAATAATGGTAATCATCATCATCATCATAGTTATAATAGAAAGATCAATATCAATGATAAGAAGAATGACAATGATAATGATAGTAATGAAAATAATGCTTACAGAAAAAATATAAAAGTTATGATGAAGCTAATAAAGATTATAATTATGATAATAATAATAAGAAGAAGAATCAAGATAAAAATGATAATGATAATGATAATAAATAATGATAATAACTATAATGATAAAGGTAAAAATATTTATAGCAATGATAATAATTATGATGAGAATATTGTTAATGATAATGATAATGATAATAATAATGATAATAATGATAATGATAATGATAATAATGATAACAATTATGATACTAACGATGATAATGATAATGATAGTAATTATAATAATGATAATGATAATAATCATAATAATGAAAATTATGAAATTGATAATGATAATACTGATGATAATGATAATGGTGTTATTGAAGAGAATGGCGATAGTGATAGAAATAACAATTACGTGAATAGTAAGTAATAATAACAGTAATAGTAATAATGAGGACAATGATTCTAAAGATAATGATAATGATGATGATTATGAGGATGATAACAACAATTATAATAACAATAATAATCATTATCATTATAGTTATACTGATATTAATAATGATGATAATAACAATAGTAATAACTATGATAATGGTTGTAATAATGATAATAATGGAGATGAAGATGAAGATGGTAATGCTAAGGATAATTATAAAATGATGATAATGATAATAATGATAGTGATAATGAAAATAATGATAATGATAATAATAATAATGATGATAATGATAACAATGATAATAAATGTAATAATACCATTAATAAAATGATAATGATGAAGATAAGAATGATAATAGTAATGTTAAGAACAACAGCAACAACAACCATAGAAACCATTTCCGTACCACATTCCCTTTCTCTCAATGTTTTCTTCACCTACATAATCTTTTCTACTTTTTTTTCGCAAAATACGTGTCCGTCGTGTGATGGTAGATCGTGAGAGCAAAATCTATGTTCGTTTTCTTCAATGCCTTGAACAACAAATTTACGGTCCTTTTAACCAATATTTACATTGAGATATTTATGTTATTTGCTCAGTCATCTAAAAGCGTAAGAATTACACGTAAGGCATTACACTTCATACTGCAAAACCACTAGATAGATGCTCAAACACGTTTACGCATACATATACACACACATGACGCTAAAATATATGTCTTGCATGGTTTCACATGCGCGCGCGCGCGTGTATTTTGATTACAAAACTTTTAACCAAATTTCACTAAGCCCCTAATTTTTACACATATCTATTATCAAGAACAGCAAAATGGCGTGAAAATGAACGTAAAATACATCTTGTCGAACACGGCGTGACGAACTTCATCGCCAATAACAGGTCTTGGTGTCGCGTATACATGTTTATAGATATTAAGATTGATTCCTGGGATTATGGTTGCTGTACTAATATCGTTGTTTTTATTTATTAGATTTTGGTAGCGAACCAGATCTACATAGAGATTTTGCAGGAAATGAAAGAATCCAGTACGGGCTGTCATGGAAAGTAGGTCGGCCTGGAAATTTATTACCTGTTAAAATATGGTAGACCTATATTTATGAAACGGGGGCGTCGGGTGTTCAGGTAAATTTGCGCTCCCCGGGTGGTTTCTCGATCGGTTATTTTACCAGCATTGAAAATCTTTGCGGTTTGTTTATTTCGACCTCTTACCATTCGGAGTTGATAGTTACCAGCTGAGGATTTATGTCCAAAAATCAAAGCGGTCTGCATTGAAATCTACTTTGTCTCATTCACTTGATGATATAGAATGGGGAAACACAATATCTCCGAGTGTACATAAGAGAGAGAGAGAGAGAGAGAAAGAGAGAGAGAGAGAGAGAAAGAGATAGATAGATAGATAGATAGATAGATAGATAGATAGATAGATAGATAGATAGATAGATAGATAGATAGATAGATAGATAGATAGATAGATTACGTGTTACCCAGCATCGGCCCAAACACGATAGTTAAGTTTTTCATTTCTTTAATCCCCTGTTTTGAACTGTCGTTGCTGTGAAGTGATTATAAAGACTATTATTAATGATAGAATTAACGATAAAACTGATGGCACAATTCGCTTATCATCTGCAATGGTTAAATGTGTTAATTAGATATTCGCCATAAATAAATTTCAAGCCATTTAGCACGCACTCGGAGAGGGATTGGAAATGTATAGTTGTACAACTTGACGTAAAAAGTAATAACAGTTATACTTGCAATCTGTGACATGGAAGATGAGTCTATGGATTTTAGTTCATGCATGTGTATGTGCCTGGAATGTATGCAGCTATGCATATACTAGACTAAGGCTGCTGATATAATCGTACCTGTTTATACATACAGTTATTTGTTTCGCATCAGCATGGCATTTAGTAACTCATTGAAATATGCCAGGTAAGTGACATTTTTATGTATTTATGTCGACTCCCATTTTATATGCTGCGTAGCCAT
Source organism: Penaeus vannamei (assembly GCF_042767895.1). Classification (NCBI taxonomy): domain Eukaryota; kingdom Metazoa; phylum Arthropoda; class Malacostraca; order Decapoda; family Penaeidae; genus Penaeus; species Penaeus vannamei. Next base: position 12,200,656 of record NC_091553.1, read on the forward strand.
TTTTGCGAGACCATCGTGATAATTCAGAATGTGGAGGCGGGTAATCAGCTTTTAGGTTTATAAAAAAGTGGAGAGACATGAGAAAATCAGTCAGGATTGAATATCGTATTTTATTTTTTTCCCGTCTTACAGGCGATTATTAGATTCGAATTAATCAAAAATGAATATTTTTAATCATTTCCTAAAGCGATTTAAATGGTTATTCGTTACAAGGCAGTTATTACGCCAAGTTTCACTTCGTTTTATGTGCATAATCTGACCGAATTTTCTACCATTTAATGCAGTGGTCCATAATATTTCTGTTTTAAATTATAGCTAAAGCGATGAAATTTCATGCCCAAAGCACATAAATAATCTAATCATGTGTAAACGGCAGAAAAATGTACGCGTTAATACAGATTAATTGACCAGTGAATGGATGGATGTACCGGCGGCTATTTGCATAATCCCCCTTTTCCCTCAACGACAAAATACCCAAATTCCGCTCATGCATGAACGCCCCTCCCCCCTCCCCCTCCTCCTCACTCCCCTCCACCCACGCAGCCTCTGCTCACCCCTAGTTACCACCATTAACTTGACCTGAACACCATCGGCACGTGGCTTCCATGCCGCCTCGACAATTAACATAATTAATACTATAATTAAGGCCACGGTACACACGGCCCGTTAATGAGAGAGGAAATGATAACGGGCAGGTGAGTGCGGGCACAACAGCCGTGTCACTATCAGCCGAGGTGATTAGGTCAAACGAGGCTTCACGCTCGTTTGCGGGAACGGCTGTTTTTTGGGTCTCGAGAGGGGGGTGAAGGGGGAAGAGGGGGGAGGGACTGGCTGGCGGGAGAGTGAATTGCATGTCGTTCGCGAGACGGGCGGGGGTGGGAGGGGTCGGGGTCCAGGTGAACAAAAGGATAGATAAAGAGACAAACAGTAAAAGAGAAAGAGAGGGAGGGACACAAGAGAAGTGCATATGAACAAAAAGAGAGAATTTCATACAAATGGAAAGAACATGAGAGACAGAAAGGTAGAGAAATGCACATACACACACATTACCTATATATATATATATATATATATATATATATATATATATATATATATATATATGTATATGATATATATGTATATGGTATATATATATGTATATGATATATGCATATGGTATATATATATATATATATATATATATATATATATATATATATATATATATATATAATGTATATATAAATATATGTTTAGTAATATATATATATATATATATATATAGAGAGAGAGAGAGAGAGAGAGAGAGAGAGAGAGAGAGAGAGGGAGAGAGGGAGAGAGAGAGAGAGAGAGAGAGAGAGAGAGAGAGAGAGAGAGAGAAAGAGAAAGAAAAATACGTGGATGAATAAATAGAGAGACGGATGCGAGAGAAAGGATTACAGTAGAGGAACTACTCATAAATAAGCACAATGCTAGGGCTTACTACCTCCCATTACGCACGTAGATCCAACATGACCTCCGCCTTGTTTGACCTAACCCGAGCGCCAGTTGGGAGTGTGTCTACGACCGTTCTCCCATAACGAGCCAATCAGCTTAAACGGCCGTGAAAACATAATTGGCTCGAAGCTCTATCCACCTACCCAATTAAGTATTACTTCTAATCTCCCTAATAGGCCTATATCCTACGAACTTCCGGGACACAGGGGGGCCACGGTCACAGTTTTTGGCTGTGTACTTAGTCCAAGCATTAAGCAAGGAGATTAATAGGTCGAGAGGGATGCGCTGGCCTTTGTTGGGAGAGCGTGGCGGGAGGCGCGGCCCGTGGTGGGAGAGGGAGGGCGGGTCAACTCTCACACCTTCACACACACACACACACACACACACA